>NC_090648.1:447269157-447281657 GCF_040937935.1 Hyperolius riggenbachi
AGGAATGGTATTTGTTTTGTTTTAAATGACATGGGACATGATGAGATAGATATCTGTATGTACTATACAGTGGCAAGCATACCGATATCTATGATGTGTTCCTTTTCTTCTATTCTTCAGTCTGGACTATCTCCAGTCGGAACTATAGTGTCACTCACTGATAAGAAACTACAGCCATAAAACAATTTCCTGGCAGAGAACTAGGCTTATAAGAGTAGTGGATAAATCAACAAAAGGTCAATAATTCATATATTTTAGCTCCCTGAGACACAGACTGTGACAGGGACAGACTGTGTCATTGAGTTGAGACAAAACAATAAATCTACTATGTATCTTTAAGTTTTTAAACATAACATAAAACTGTGGAAACTGTGCGAGAGTCATTCTTAGTAGTAGGAGGATATATATAGTTGTTTATCTCATCAGTTTATTTTCACTTAAGGCTCACGTTAAGCATAGGAACAGTTTTTGATAAGTAGAGCCCGTTTCCACTACCTCAGAATGCACAGCGTTTCCCTGCATGCAAGCTAGACGGGAAAATGCTACCGATTCAGACAATAGGTTTGCCATCCCAATTGCATGTCAGTGCAATTCTGATGAGTTGGTACTGCGCGCCATTCGGAAACAGACGTGGCACCCAAGTGGAAGTGGCCCTTGACAAACACTGCATGCTCAGACAACTGTATCAATCTACTTCAAGGGTATGTGTAATGGATTGCGGAGATGCCGCCGCGCGGTCTGGCAACTGGGCGGCTGTCTCCGCGTTCAGACCGGCGGTTTCCGCACAGCAGCATGCGTCTGGTTTGCCTGGGCCTTCTAGTGCACACAGATGGAGAGCTACGCGCGCGCGCTAGGAGGCAAGCCCTTTATGCCAGTAGGAGAGGGATCAGCTGATCAGGTCGATCAGCGGATCCCAGCGCGGTTACTGATTGGCTGAGTGGCGCAGGGTGGCACGGAGAAGCGCTGCAGTATATATAGATCTTGCTGGTCAGTCTCTGGTTGTCTGCCGTTGCGAATACTTACGTGTGAGCACTCAGACCTCAGTCAGATCCCACAGTGTGTTAGAACCAGGTGGACCTGGGAATTCACACTTGAGTTGTGTGTTGAGACCAAGGACCCCACACCCAAGCTTAGGATCACTGTGTCATTACTGTGTTATACTTTAGACCAGTTCCGGGGTGTTGAGACCAAGTACCTCACATCCAAGCTTAGGATCACTGTGTCATTGCTGTGTTATACTTTAGACCAGTTCCGGGGTGTTGAGACCAAGGACCTCACACCCAAGCTTAGGATTACTGTGTCATTACTGTGTTATACTTTAGACCAGTTCCGGGGTGTTGAGACCAAGGACCTCACACCCAAGCTTAGGATTACTGTGTCATTGCTGAGTTATCCTTTAGACTAGTTCCTGGGTGTCGAGACCAAGGACCTCACACCCCAGACTAGGACTGTGCTTTATATCTGTTATGACTATTTGCTCTGTCGACCTCTCTCTTGCTTTCTGATTCGGTACCTCTGCATATCTGCCTACCTGTTGACAAACTCTGCCTGTACCCGGTTACCGAATCAGCCTTCTGTCTCTGTACCTTATCTGCTCGTGTGTTGCCGACCTGGCCTGCCCGACCCTCCAGGCTGTCACTCATCCCTTGAGTGCTCAGTCTATCTGTACTAGCTGTGACACTATTCCACCAAGTGTCAGTTAGCTATTCGGACTCCTGCTCCTCAGAGAGTCCGACCTGCTAGCAGCCAGTGGCCTCTACTCCTCTGGAGTCCCCTGGCTGCAGTACAGTCTATTATCTGATCACCAAGTATCACTGGTTGCCAGGTTCTCTCTATTCCCTCTCTCAAGGAGATAGTCCCTGCACAGCTGAGGGCCACCTGCCCTTCAGGTGGTTCCTGGCCGAGCTGCCTGTGCCTCCCGCCTGACGGGAGATAGCCTACAGTTACACCAAACACTTACACTTCATTAGGTGTCCAGAGGTTAGTCATACTTGTATTATTGGTGATTCTGCAGATCATCCATAATTAAGTATACATCTGTATTATTGATGATTCTGCAGATCATCAATAATCAGATTCTCTCTGTGTGCTGACACCAATCGTTACAGTATGCAAGTTCTATTCTGAGGAAATAATAACCAAAGAAAGGGAGGAAGTTCTAAAAAGGCCTGTGTGTTAGAAAAGGGAGTGTGTGTGTGTGCGTGCGTGTGAGTGTGTGTGTGCGCATGCATGTGTGTGTGTGTGTGTGTGTGTGTGTGTGCGTGCTCGTGCGTCTGCGTGCGCGTGCGTGTGTGCGTGTGTGTGTTTGTGTGTGTGCTAAACCGTTAGCACGTGAAGTGCCACTCACGGACTTTTGTGCGCGCAAAGTGCCGCGATGACGCGGACATTTGCGTGCGATGACGCGGACTTTGCGCGTGCAAAAGCCCGCGTGATTGCGTGCAAAGTCCGCGTTATCGTGCACAAAAGTCCGCGAGCGGCACTTCACGTGCTAACTATTTAGCACGCCCGTGCTAAACAGTTAGCACGGCTTTGTGAATCAAGCCCTATATCTGCATTTAAAGGGGGCTTAGATGCTTTTCTTGCCTTGAAACACATCCATGGCTATAATTACTAGGTAATGCCCAGTGGTGTTGATCTGGGGATTTTATCTGATTGCCATATGGAGTAGGGAAGGAACTTTTTCTATTTTGGGGATAATTGGACCATGCCTTGTAAGGGTTTTTCACCTTCCTCTGGTCTGGATCGACAGGGATATACGAGGGAGCAGGCTGGTGTTGTACATTGGTTTCTGGTTGAACTCGATGGACGTTTGTCTTTTTCAACCCAAATAACTATGTAACTATGCAACTATTGAGAGGGTTAACTGACTGGGGCCCTTATTCAATTCACTTTTTCAAAAGTTTTCTCCTAGGAGATAATGTTTCATCTTCTGCATAAAATTACTTAAGTGGGTTGTGAAAAAGTACTCTCAACATAACTCTAGTATTTTTTTGTTTGCTGGTGGCTTAAAAGACATTGGGGTTGATTCACTAAACCATGCTATTTTATAGCACGCAGGTTAGGAAATAGCATGCGTGTATGCACGCAATAATTATTTTGCATGTGTTAATTTTGGCTAGCGTGCGTACAGCGCAACGCGGATATCGGCACAGCGCACGTTATGTAGATAGTTTGTTAGCACGCGTAGAACTTACAACGCGCGCTAAACGCATAGCATAGCATAGCAACCGTGCTATGCATTAGCACAGTTTAGTGAATCAACCCCTTTATATTGATGAGATGTGATATGTAGCTTTTTTTTATTTTTTGGGGGGAGGCTATGTTTTGAGTTGCCTTGGAGTTCTTAACCAATCTTTTTCCTGCAGTGTGAACCACCTTCTTGAAGAGGCCCCAAAGAGCTGAGTGAGGATGGGTTTCTCCTCACTAGTCCAATAGTGTGGATTCTGGTCTGGAGTATCTCTCCATTGTATCTATTAACCGGGTACTGTTTAACTACAACATTACACAGGGCTCTGAGCTCAGTGCAGTTACTAGGCTAAAATGCACCCAGGGCGAGGGTGTAAAAATTGCGCCCCCCCCGGAGCAAGGTATGGGTGCCCACAGTATAGGTTAGCCAGGTCTAGTTGCACTCAGTATAGGTCCCCCCAGTATGGGTAGCCAAGAATAGGTACCCCAGTATAGGTAGCCAGCTATAGGTCCCCCCAGTATAGGTAGCCAGGCATAGGTTAGCCAGTATAGTTGCCCCAGTATAGGTTAGCCAGGTAGGTGCCTCCAGTATAGGTAGTCCGTTTAGTTGCCCCCAGTAAAGGTTATATAGGCAGGTGCCCCCGGTATAAGTTAGATAGGTAGGTGCCCCAGTACAGGTTAGCTAGGTGGGTGCTTCTAATATAGGTAGCCAGAATAGTACCCCAGCATAGGTTAGATAGGTAGGTGCCCCCAGTATAGATTAGTTAGGTAGGTGCCTGCAATATAGGTAGCCAGTATAGTTGCCACCTGTATAGGCTAGCTAGGTAGGTAGGTAGGTGCCCCAATACAGGTTAGATAAGTAAGTGCCTCCAGTATAGGTTTCATAGGTAGGTGCCCTCCAGTATAGGTTAGATTAGGTAGCTTCCCCCCAGCATAAGTTAGATTAGGTACGTGCCCCCCATCATAGGTTAGATTAGGTAGGTGCCCCCCAGCATAGGTTAGATTAGGTAGGTGTCCCCCAGCATAGGTTTCATAGGTAGGTGCCCCCCAGTATACTTTAGATAGGTAGGTGCCCCCCCCAGTATAGGTTAGATTAGGTAGGTGCCCCCCAGTATAGGTTAGATTAGGTAGGTGTCCCCCAGTATAGGTTAGATTAGGTAGCATCCCCCAGTATAGGTTAGTTAGGTAGGTCCCCCCCATAATGGAGGGGGGAGCGGGAGCCACGGGGAGGGCAGCCCGACCTCTCCCTCCCTCTCCCCGGGCCGCCCTCTGTGCTCCCCCCTCCGATGCACAGTAAATAGCGCAGCAGGAAGCTCTGACCACAACTACTCACCTTCCTGCGTTCCACTCGCTGCTATCTCCTATCGGTATAGACGCTGAGTGATACACACGCTGCTTCCTGTTTATCCGGAAGCAGCGTGTGTATCACTCAGCGTCTATACCGATAGGAGATAGCAGCGAGTGGAACACAGGAAGGTGAGTATTTGTTGTCAGAGCTTCCTGCTGTGCTATTTACTGTGCATCGGAGGGGGGAGCACAGAGGGCGGCCCGGGGAGAGGTCGGGCTGCCCTCCCCGCGGCTGCAGCTCCCCCCTCCATTACATCGTCCCCCTCCAAACAGCGCTCAGGGCGGCGGCACGGGCCGTACGGCCCTAAAAACGGCCATGTCTGAGCTTCTTTCGTTTTTTTTTGAAAATGTCTTTGGACAAATCCAGACATCCTCCTTGCAATGGCACAATATTAATTCTAATGTGTGATAGGCAGTCAGGATGGACTTACAGAATGCAGAATTTGAGAAGCAAGGAACAAGGTGAATGAGCGAAGCAACAGTGTTTGGGGTAGATAAAAAGGCATCACAGTTAGGGCTTGATTCACTAAACCGTGATAAGACAAAGATATCACATGTTATCAAAGTTATCACACGTTATCAAAGTTAACACGCCTTATCAGAGTGACATAGTGAGCGCTACAAACCCACAGGGGCTCAGGACAAGCCGAGTGCCATTGTCAATTAGCAGGCATAAGTTTGTAGCGCTCACTGTGCTACTCTGATAAGGTGTGTTAACTTTGATAACGTATGATAACTCTGATATTGTGTGATATCTTTGATAAGGTGGGATATTTGTCTTATCACAGTTTAGTGAATCAAGCCCTTAGTGTCTTATCAAGGCAAGCTTTAGCTTTTAAATAAATCTTATTTGAAAAACAGAAATAAAGACAAGAAATGTTTTTCTAACTGGATAACCAATCGTGATGAAGTTATCCTAAGATGTTAATTAGCTCGAGAGGGGAAGTTAGGGTTAGAAAATCACTAAATGATCAACACAACCTCTGGCAAAAGCAAACCTGAAGTCAAAATAAAATGTTGAAACAAACAGTTGTATCTACAGTCTTAATCTTGAAATGCGTTACTCAATTAGTCCAATCCATATTACCTGGGTAACGTGTTATCATAGGAAATAATGGGTTACTCTAGTAACACGGGAAATGCTAATTCCACAACAGGACCTATGTAACTGCCGTGAGAACCAATAAAATTGCTATGCATGTAGCGCAAAGAAGTTTTTTAACATTGGTTCGTGCATTGGTGTCTACTTTTTGGAATGGCGGCTCACCCTGCTACCTCTGAAATTCCCAACAGCGTTAAATGCTATTCCCCCTCCGAGTCGTATCAACTCAGAGGGAGACGTAATCTGGGTTTCGGCAATTTCTGGATTCCCGAATTATTCGTGTGTGGGCTGTGGACTATAGCATTGCTGCTAGAGTCGCTCCAAACTCAGACGCTGTGCAGCCAGTGCTATGTTCTGAGAACAGGAGTCCCACGTGCATTGAACCTCATGTCACATGCCATTTCAGGTATCCTTTAAATTGCTCAGCCTTTAGAACCTTTGATTCAAGTTAGAACTTCTGTCTCCTTGGTGGCACTAATAAGGATAATGGAAGAACTTTTTTGTTCAATGCTAATAGCAAGAGGTGGATATAAGGAGCAATAAGCAAGATTTACCTAGTGCAGCTCAAACCATCTCAAACAATTACCTTTGTAATCAGTTTTCTATGTATAGTTACATGGGAATACTGAAGGTGGATTAAAGTCCATTGACATCAATCTGATGCTATGTTAGCATAGTGCTGACTCAGGTGGAAGCAACGCAAAACCAACAAAGGAAACTAACAATATACACTCACAGCGAGCAAATTCCCTTTTTTACCCAGACTGTGGCGGTTGAATTAAAACCTGTATCAATCACGCCGTTAAGGAATTCTAATAATTAGAGCTGTCAATTCTATTTCTAGCAAGAAAGGCATTCAATCATCATTTTATATTTACTTCCCTGATACAGAATTCCAAATTCACTCTATTTGTACAAAAAAGAAAGTACTTCCCTCTTCTATAGTGCCACAAATGGGCATGAATCCTCTACAGTAAATACTTATACAGTTCAATACAAATCAATGTCGTGTTTTAAATCGACCTGAACTCAGAGCTTCCTTTCTGCTCTAAAACATACGCACCAGCATAATAACCTTTAAAGAGAAACATTTATTTGTTACAACTGATGCAAATCTAATTTCTGCTTTCATGAAAGAAGACATTGGGCTCGATTCACAAAGCGGTGCTAACCCAGTTAGAGCCTTTAGGCGTGACAACCATTGCACCACGCTGGTGAAAAGCCGTTTTAGGCGTGATAAGTTTAGGCTAGCGCAAAACTTTTGATCAGCTGTGCACTGCGGTGCTAACCCAGTTGGTGCTATAGTTATCATGCCTAAACTTATCACACCTAAACTTATCACGCCTAAACTTATCACACCTAAACTGAGTTTAGGTGTGATAAAGGGCTTTTCACCAGCATGCTAACAGTTTGCACCGCTTTGTGAATCAGGCCCATACTGTTAACATCCTGTTACCAATTAGCTCTCCGCAATGGCAGGCAGCTGACAAAGCTGAGGGATCAAATTAAAACTTGTGATTAGCAAACATTGGAGTCAGCATGCCAAATCTGTCTACCTCTTCCAGGTAAGTGATTTACAATTCAGCTATACTCTTCCAATGGCCTCAATTCACCAATCTATTGTCTTTAATAAAGTTTCTGAGCTGTTTCTAGAGTTATCACCTCGGGAATGAGGCATGTAGTATTCACTGAACAAGTTAGCTCAGGCAAACCTAAAGTTCACTCTTCTGTCTTTAAATTAAGAGATCTCTAAAATTAACGTTAAATTCAACGTTAACGTTACATTTAGATCTCTAAAGTTAACGTTTCAATCTCTAAAATAACTACAGAATTCGAAAGTTAAAGACAGGCTGTTAATTAACTGCAGGTGAAAATAACTACAGAGGAGGTAACTTAACTACAGAGGAGGTGACTTAAGGACTGAAGAGATAAACAAACAACAAACAACAAACAAACAAACACTGAACATTTATATTGCGCTTTTCTCCTGGCGGACTCAAAGCGCCAGAGCTGCAGCCACTAGGACCCGCTCTATAGGCAGTAGCAGTGTTAGGGAGACTTACCTAAGGTCTCCTACTGAATAGGTGCTGACTTACTGAACAGGCAGAGCCAAGATTCGAACCCTGGTCTCCCATGTCAGAGGCAGAGCCCTTAACCAGTACACTATCTCACTGTGAAAACTGATCTCTACACCTTAATAAGGCAATCTTTAGTAAATTAACACTGAAAATAACGATCGATGTGTGGTGGTAAGTTTTCTCTTGCCTTATTATCACCAGCTTGATCTTAGTGAATTGAGGCCATTATGCCATTGAAAAATTGATAGAGATGGGAAGCACTTGTAATAAAGATAAGGATGGCTGCAATTCATGTTAACCACTTCACCCCAAAGTGTTTTTTACGGACAAGAGCGATTTTCACCTTTCAGTGCTCATCCCTTTCATTTGCCAGTATCACTACTAATCACAATGAAATGATCTACAGTGGGATGCAAAAGTTTGGGCAACTTTCTTAATCGTCATGATTTTTCTGCATAAATCGTTGATTGTTGCAATAAAAAATATCAGTTAAATATATCATATAGGAGACACACACAGTGATATTTGAGAAGTGAAATGAAGTTGATTGGATTTACAGAAAGTGTGCAATAATTGTTTAAACAAAATTAGGCAGGTGCATAATTTTGGACACCACAAAAAGAAATGAAATCAATATTTAGTAGATCCCCTTTTGCAAAAATTATAGCCTCTAAACGCTTCCTGTAGATTCCAATGAGGGTCTGGATTCTGGTTGAAGGTATTTTGGACCATTCCTCTTTACAAAACATCTCTAGTACATGCAGGTTTGATGGCTTCCGAGCATGGACAGCTCTCTTTAACTCACACCAAAGATTTTCAATTATATTTAGGTCTGGGGACTGAGTTGGCCATTCCAGAATGTTGTACTTGTTCCTCTGCATGAATGCCTTAGTGCATTTTGAGCAGTGTTTAGGGTCATTGGCTTGTTGAAAGATCCAGCCCTGGCGCAGCTTCAGCTTTGTCACTGATTCCTGGACATTTGTTTACAGAATCTGCTGATACTGAGTGGAATCCATGCGTCCGTCAACTTTGACAAGATTCCCAGTCCCTGCACTGGCCACACAGCCGCACAACATGATGGATCCACCACCATATTTTACTGTAGGTAGCAGGTGCTTTTCTTGGAATGTTGTGTTGTTTCTCCTCCATGCATAACGCCCCTTGTTATGCCCAAATAAATACATTTTAGTTTCATCAGTCCACAGCACCTTATTCCAAAATGAAGCTGGATTTTCCAAATGTGCTTTAGCATACCTCAAGCAGCTCTGTTTGTGCTGTGGGCGGAGAAAAGGCTTCCTCTGCATCACTCTCACATACAGCATCTCCTTGTGTAAAGTGCGCCGAATAGATGAATGATGCACAGTGACTCCATCTGCAGCAAAATTATGTTGTAGGTCTTTGGTGCTATTCTGCGGGTTGACTCTGACTGTTCTCACCATTTGTCGCTACTGTCTATCCGCGATTTTTCTCGGTCTCCAATTCAAGCCTTAACTTGAACTGAGCCTGTGGTCTTCCATTTCCTTAATATGTTTCTAACTGTGGAAACAGAAAGCTGAAATCTGAGACAACTTTCTGTATCTTTCCCCTAAACCATGATAGTGAACAATCTGTGTCTTCAGGTTATTTGAGAGTTGTTTTGAGACCCCCATGATACTACTCTTTAGAGAAAATTAAAAGAGGAGGGAAACTTACAATTGACCCCTTTAAATACTCTTTCTCATAATTGGATTCAGCTGTGTATGTAGGTCAGGGGTCACTGAGCTTACCAAGCCAATTTGAGTTCCAGTAATTAGTTCTAAAGGTTATGGGATCAATAAAATGACAATGATGCCCAAATGTACGCAGCTGCCTAATTTTATTTAAACAATTATTGCACACTTTCTGTAAATCCAATAAACTTCATTTCACTTCTCAAATACCACTGTGTGTGTCTCCTATATGATGTATTTAGCTGACATTTCTCCAATTTCATCCCCTATAGTTTTAATATAAACACTGCTAATATACATAAAACCCACACATTTTATCTGCCTATTTGTCCTGGTTATCACAAGATTTTAATTATCTCCCTAGTACAAAGTATGGTGACAATATATTTTTGGAAACAAAGGTGTATTTTTTCTATGTTGTTTTTTTTTCTCACTGATCTCACGCGCATGCGTGTGTGTGTGTGTGTGTGAGTGAGTGTGTGTGTGTGTGTGTGTGTGTATGGTGTGTGTGTGTGTGTATGGTGTGTGTGTGTATATGTGTGTGTGTGTGTGTGTGTGTGTGTGTGTGTGTGTGTGTGTGTGTGTGTGTGTGTGTAATACCAATGATAATAGGGGGCAGAAAAACAGCACTTCTTATATTGGAAGTGACAGAATACAACACTTGCTCTAAAGGTGATGACTAATGATACAATTTTCCAAATGATCATTTAAGAAAGATTATTCATATGAACAGGTGGAAATGATCATTTGGGACCACTAACGGACAAAAATATCTCAAATGCCACCTTCACACAGCACATCACTCTATAGTGGTGATTTCACCTGATGTGCATTTTAAGTTTTTTTGCAAGTGCAAGCGGCAGACAGAGAAGGCTTTGTCTTGAAAAAGGAACTCTGTGCGGCCCAGAAACGTTGGCTTTATTAATGGTTTCTATGAAGCAATAAAGATTGTAATAGGAAGTGCCAGCTTTTTCTTTTGACTAACAGGGTAAAACACACAACCAAAAACATACAGATAATACAGATGAGTTAATTGGCTTCCCACTAAAATTGGACGTAGACTACGATACATACACTGCACGATATAGACATATGACTATGGTAGGGATTAGATTGTGAGCCCCTCTGAGGGTCAGTTACTGACAAGACTTTATATTCTGTGCAGCGCTGCTGAAGATGTCAGTGCTATATAAGTACTAAATAAGAATAATAACAACAGACTGCTGAAATAAAAATGGTTGAGGAGAGTTTGGCACTTTGCCTCTCTTCTAAGGCACAACTCATCAGAAGATCAATATAGCTAGGCAAAGAGAAACTAATTCAAACAATCTTTCTTTCTTGATTTACAAATCTCAGTTTACGTCATTATCTGGTCAGACTTTGGGATTTTCT
Organism: Hyperolius riggenbachi; assembly: GCF_040937935.1. Classification (NCBI taxonomy): domain Eukaryota; kingdom Metazoa; phylum Chordata; class Amphibia; order Anura; family Hyperoliidae; genus Hyperolius; species Hyperolius riggenbachi. The sequence continues at coordinate 447,279,972 of NC_090648.1, forward strand.
TCCAAAGGAAGTTTTGACAGTTAGAAGTACTGTATTACTTTTGAGGTTTAAGTTTGAATTTTTATAGGAGAGACATTACAGTATTTGAACTCGGAGTCATTCTAATACTGGATGTTTTAATTTATACCATCATTATTCTGCCTCATATGTCTTTTTTATGATTGTAATGGTGCTTTGCTATGAACAGTTATGCAGGAATCTTTTAGCGACCTAGAAATATCAGTGACGTAAATGTTATAAAGGGAAGGTGTTGCTTGGTTGTTAAATACACCTACTCAATAACAATAACATTATGAGAGATAGGAGAAGCAATTTAAATTCCCTCTGACAACCTCTTGTCATCCTAAAAAGAACATCACTCCCCCGTGGTCCATTAAGCATCATACTAGTGTATATTATTAGACTTTGTTCTGGGTTGCTGGTATTTCCTACTTTCATATAAGCTTTAGATGTGCTAAAATTAGGCTTCCTCAATATGGTTGCAATAAAATCTTAGGGAAATCCTTTGTGGGAACTAATTAGGTTAGGAACAAAAAATAGCCTGTGCTGTAATTCATAAACAGTAGCTTAAAACTCAAGTCTAAGAAACATGTTTGTTTTAGTTTTGGATGGTTTGAAACGAGGTTATAAATTTTGTGTTTGTTTGTTTGTTTTTATTACTGCTGTCCTCGTGGTTGGATTTCCCCCCCTAACTTTTGGTTCCTGGGACCTCCATGTATCTCCTTAAATATAATTTACTACATTAAGTATTACTGTGCTGGCAACCATGGCATCTATGAGCATGTGCAAGCAGGACTGGATTTACATCACAGGAGCTTATAGGCACAGATTTCCTGGTACCCTAGACTTCACTCTCCACGAATCTACAAACACCCACCGAACCACACCACAAGTGTGCTGGCTGGTCCACATATTACTTTTCCCTTACTTCCCTTGCCCATCACAGGTATCACTTAGTATTAGGTAGCAGCCAGAGCTAGCCTCAGTATAAAGTAGCTAGAGGTGGTCCCAAGTATTAGATAGCTAGAGGTGCCCCCGGCTGAAGGGAGATCTGGTCAGTGAAATGCATAGACCCTTTTTAGGAAGCTCTCACTTACACTCTATTCAGGATTCTGCATAGGTTAGGCAGGAGGGAAGCACTTGGGGAGGGGAGTGAGCTGCCTTTCCATCATCAGGCGTCTGTAGACAAGTGCCTACAGTGTCTTGTTGTAAATGTGGCCGTGTGCAAATCTCTTTGTGAGTCCTTATGGGTGTGCACATAAGTGCATGCATGGGATTTGCACTGGCTTGCATACAGTGTATACATGTTCTAACACATGCCTCCCTGTAGCTAAGTGGTGCCAGTTTACAGTACAGGGCCGTTTCTTGGGCAGTGCGGGCAGGGCGACCGCCCTGGGCGCAGACCGGCAAGTAGAAGAAGGGGGCGCAAGCAGAAGGACATAACCGATAGGGAGCTGTGTAGCCAAATGGAAGAAGAAGATTACCAGAGCGATCACCTTCCTTGACTCCACCTGGGCTTCCTGCGTCAGATGTCAAGTCATCATCACATCACCACTGCGTAATGACACCTGATGTCCTGTAGCGTTACTGCAGGCTGTTAGTTTGCGGCGCCCATGGAGGAGTCAGTTTTCTGGGCTCTCTTCGCCTGTGTGTTTTCCTACTCACTGCTACCTCCTGAATGAGTGG
>NC_090648.1:448634157-448811657 GCF_040937935.1 Hyperolius riggenbachi
TCTTGTACATGTTATCCCTCAAATGGTAGCCTCTTGTGTCCCCCATGTATCCTCCATGTCTGCCCCATGTGTCCTGTGTCCCCATGTCTCCCCCATGTGTCCGCATGTCTGCCCCATGTGTCCTCCTTTCACCCCCACCATGTCTCCTCCTGTCTCTTATGTGCCTCCCATGGTCCTCCTGTCACCCCATGCATATTCCCATCACCCCACCATGTCTCCTCCTGTCTCTTCCATCTCCCCCATGGTCCTCCTGTCACCCCCATCATGTTTCCTCCTGTCCCTTCCGTCTCCCCCATGGTCCTCCTGTCACCGCCATCATGTCTCCTCCTGTCCCTTCCGTCTCCCCAATGGTCCTCCTGTCACCCCCATTATGTCTCCTCCTGTCCCTTCTGTCTCCCCCATGGTCCTTTTGTAACCCCCGACTATGTCAGCTGCCGTGTCTTAAGTCCCCGCTATGGTCCTGACTCCCGCATGTGTCCGCGCCCCCCCCCCGCGTGTTTCCGCTACCTCCCCTGTGTTGTATGTCCCCCCGGGTGTTTCCGCCCCCTCCCCTTGTGTGGTCTGGCCCCCCCGGGTGTTTAGCGGCAGCTTCTTACCTCTTCCACCATGCCCGCGTGGACTGCAGACCTCCGGCTTCTGTGTGCGGCTTCCTCTAGTGACGGCTTCTAATGACGCGTCTTTGTGACGCGTCATTAGAAGCCGTCACTAGAGGAAGCCGAACACAGAAGCCGGAGGTCTGCAGTCCATGCGGGCATGGTGGAAGAGGTAAGAAGCTGCCGCTAAACACCCGGGGGGGCCAGACCACACAAGGGGAGGGGGCGGAAACACCCGGGGGGACATACAACACAGGGGAGGTAGCGGAAACACGCGGGGGGGGGGGGGCGCGGACACATGCGGGAGTCAGGACCATAGCGGGGACTTAAGACACGGCAGCTGACATAGTCGGGGGTTACAAAAGAGGCAGAAGGAGGATGCACACAGGCAGGGAATCCCCGACATGGCGGCGGTTCGTATCGGCGAGTGTTCGGAAGTCGGGGATTCCCTGCCTTTGCCGTATAAGACGCAGGGACTTTTTCTCCCCATTTTTTGGGGAGAAAAAGTGCGTCTTATACGGCGGAAAATACGGTATATATATGTGTGTATATATATATATATATATATATATATATATATATATATATATATATATATATATATATATATATATATACACACACATATATATATATATATATATATATATATATATACACACACACACATATATGTATACATACATATATATATATATATATATATATATATATATATATATATACACACACACATATATGTATACATACATATATATATATATATATATATATATATATATATATATATATATACATATATGTATGTACATGTGTATATATACAGTATATATATGCAGGGACACAGGGCGCTCTTTTCTTCACAATGCTTTTGGACCTGAACATCGTCAGGTCCACTGTGAAACTTAGGCCCGCCCCCACCGCGTGACGTCACCACGCCCCCGCCGCAGCCGCGCACTGATTGGCCGCCGGGTCCCCGGAAGAATGGAGGGGACTTGGGGATCCCGGCGGCCGAAACAATTGAAAAAGAGGTTAGAGGGGAGAAACTTGGGTCCCGCTGGCAGCGCTGATCGCGCACGGGACCCAGGTAAACACATCAGAAGGCAGATTCTTGACAGCCCGACCTGAGCACGGGCTTACCGCTGTGCACATACAAATCACAGCCCGTGCTCAGGTCGGGCTTACCGCCAGGGAGGCTACCCACTTTAGGACCACAGGCTTACACCCCCCTAGTAACCAGGCTATTTTTTTACAATTCAGTGCTCTGCAGCTTTAACAGTGTGCTGCGGAGTCATACAACTTAGCACACAAATTAATCTTGGCTTCTTTTCTGCCCACCAACAGAGCTTTCTGTTGGTGGGCTCTAATCACTGCTGCAGGCATTATTTTTTTTTTCAATGAATTTTGTCTTTTTTTAATCAAAACTTTTTTTTATTATTCCCTCCCCCAAGAACCAATCTGGGCGATTGCCTCTCATAGGCATCAGCCTATGAGAGGGTTTGCATGTTGAGGCCCATCCAGGGGACAGCCAAGTGTCCCCAGGACAGCGCTGCACTAGATTGCAGGGCTGTACAACGAAAAGAAACGGCCGTTTATTTTAAGTCTGCCAGCCGCGATCGCCGCTGGCAGTGACAGACTGTTGGCGAAGTGGAGCCTTTTATTCTGGCATTAATTATATTAATGGAAACACGTGAATTTCAAATTTTTCACGATAATTGTCATTGAACTATTTTGGACTGTGCATAGTTAAATCTACCTATGTTTATTGATGTTTTATCCTGACTCGCCAGAAATGTAACTACATCGGTCCCATGCAGTGGTGCTCAGCAGAGCTCGAATATTCGAGTAGCTCGAATATTCGAGCTCTTTTCCAGCTATTCGAGCTCGGTATTCGAGCTCCGAATAGCTGTAGCTATTCGAATGGGCTATTCGAGTACACTCGAATAGCCCATTCACTATTCGAGCTATTCGAGCAAACGGCGCTATTCGAGCTCGGTACCGAGCTCGAATAGCGTCATAGCCCAGATTGATGTCCTTAGAGCCAATCAGAGGGCTCCCAGGCCCTCTGACGGCAGCCAATCACAGAGGGGGACCCTGGCCAGCCCCTACCCTATAAATAGCGGCCGCCATGTTACGTTTCTCCGTCCTTGCCTGAGACTTGCATAGAGAGAGAGTTGCTCCTTTGTGCTTTGGCTTAGCAAGAGCTTTATTGTGGTCATTTACCTAGCGTTTTTGCTCACATACACCTCCTATACACACCTATATTGTTGTTAGTTAGTTAGACATTGTATTTTAGTTAGTAGCTTTTGTGTTACATAGAGACAGGCCAGCTGCTGCAGGCTTACAGCTTTAGGCCTCAGGGCCTTGCCTGTGTGGGCAGCTGTCCTCCTGTCCTCTGTTTATTTCTCTCTATTCTATACCAGTATTTCTGCTGTCCTTTACTACTGATTGTATTAGTATTGTAGTTATATACTGTAACTGTACTAGGACACTCACTGTCACTGTTCATAGGCTACTAGCTGCTCCTGCGTGTGTGCACTCACTTTCTGTGTACACACTACACACACTCTATTTCCTTCTGATAACTGATTGATTATTGTAATTGAATATTGTAATTAGTTAGTTGTACTTACTGTTACTACTTACTGTACTAGGAGTCTAGGACACTCAGTCACTGTTCATAGGCTACTAGCTCCTGCGTGTGTGCACTCACTGTCTGTGTACACACTACACACACTCTATTTCCTTCTGATAACTGATTGATTATTGTAATTAGTTAGTTGTACTTACTGTTACTACTTACTGTACTAGGAGTCTAGGACACTCAGTCACTGTTCATAGGCTACTAGCTCCTGCGTGTGTGCACTCACTGTCTGTGTACACACTACACACACTCTATTTCCTTCTGATAACTGATTGATTATTGTAATTAGTTAGTTGTACTTACTGTTACTACTTACTGTACTAGGAGTCTAGGACACTCAGTCACTGTTCATAGGCTACTAGCTCCTGCGTGTGTGCACTCACTGTCTGTGTACACACTACACACACTCTATTTCCTTCTGATAACTGATTGATTATTGTAATTAGTTAGTTGTACTTACTGTTACTACTTACTGTACTAGGAGTCTAGGACACTCAGTCACTGTTCATAGGCTACTAGCTCCTGCGTGTGTGCACTCACTGTCTGTGTACACACTACACACACTCTATTTCCCTCTGATAACTGATTGATTATTGTAATTAGTTAGTTGTACTTACTGTTACTACTTACTGTACTAGGAGTCTAGGACACTCAGTCACTGTTCATAGGCTACTAGCTCCTGCGTGTGTGTACTCACTGTCTGTGTACACACTACACACACTCTATTTCCTTCTGATAACTGATTGATTATTGTAATTAGTTAGTTGTTTGTACTTACTGTTACTACTTACTCTTACTGTACTAGGAGTCTAGGACACTCAGTCACTGTTCATAGGCTACTAGCTTCTGCGTGTGTGCACTCACTGTCTGTGTACACACACTACACACACTCTATTTCCTTCTGATAACTGATTGATTATTGTAATTAGTTAGTTGTACTTACTGTTACTACTTACTGTACTAGGAGTCTAGGACACTCAGTCACTGTTCATAGGCTACTAGCTCCTGCGTGTGTGCACTCACTGTCTGTGTACACACTACACACACTCTATTTCCTTCTGATAACTGATTGATTATTGTAATTAGTTAGTTGTACTTACTGTTACTACTTACTGTACTAGGAGTCTAGGACACTCAGTCACTGTTCATAGGCTACTAGCTCCTGCGTGTGTGCACTCACTGTCTGTGTACACACTACACACACTCTATTTCCTTCACTGTCTGTGTACACACACTACACACACTCTATTTCCTTCTGATAACTGATTGCTTATTGTAATTAGTTAGTTGTACTTACTGTTACTACTTACTCTTACTGTACTAGGAGTCTAGGACACTCAGTCACTGTTCATAGTCTACTAGCTCCTGCGTGTGTGCACTCACTGTCTGTGTACACACACTACACACACTCTATTTCCTTCTGATAACTGATTGCTTATTGTAATTAGTTAGTTGTACTTACTGTTACTACTTACTCTTACTGTACTAGGAGTCTAGGACACTCAGTCACTGTTCATAGTCTACTAGCTCATGCGTGTGTGCACTCACTGTCTGTGTACACACACTACACACACTCTATTTCCTTCTGATAACTGATTGCTTATTGTAATTAGTTAGTTGTACTTACTGTTACTACTTACTCTTACTGTACTAGGAGTCTAGGACACTCAGTCACTGTTCATAGGCTACTAGCTCCTGCGTGTGTGCACTCACTGTCTGTGTACACACACTACACACACTCTATTTCCTTCTGATAACTGATTGCTTATTGTAATTAGTTAGTTGTACTTACTGTTACTACCTACTCTTACTGTACTAGGAGTCTAGGACACTCAGTCACTGTTCATAGGCTACTAGCTCCTGCGTGTGTGCACTCACTGTCTGTGTACACACACTACACACACTCTATTTCCTTCTGATAACTGATTGCTTATTGTAATTAGTTAGTTGTACTTACTGTTACTACTTACTCTTACTGTACTAGGAGTCTAGGACACTCAGTCACTGTTCATAGGCTACTAGCTCCTGCGTGTGTGCACTCACTGTCTGTGTACACACACTACACACACTCTATTTCCTTCTGATAACTGATTGCTTATTGTAATTAGTTAGTTGTACTTACTGTTACTACTTACTCTTACTGTACTAGGAGTCTAGGACACTCAGTCACTGTTCATAGGCTACTAGCTCCTGCGTGTGTGCACTCACTGTCTGTGTACACACACTACACACACTCTATTTCCTTCTGATAACTGATTGCTTATTGTAATTAGTTAGTTGTACTTACTGTTACTACTTACTCTTACTGTACTAGGAGTCTAGGACACTCAGTCACTGTTCATAGGCTACTAGCTTCTGCGTGTGTGCACTCACTGTCTGTGTACACACACTACACACACTCTATTTCCTTCTGATAACTGATTGATTATTGTAATTAGTTAGTTGTACTTACTGTTACTACTTACTGTACTAGGAGTCTAGGACACTCAGTCACTGTTCATAGGCTACTAGCTCCTGCGTGTGTGCACTCACTGTCTGTGTACACACTACACACACTCTATTTCCTTCTGATAACTGATTGATTATTGTAATTAGTTAGTTGTACTTACTGTTACTACTTACTGTACTAGGAGTCTAGGACACTCAGTCACTGTTCATAGGCTACTAGCTCCTGCGTGTGTGCACTCACTGTCTGTGTACACACTACACACACTCTATTTCCTTCACTGTCTGTGTACACACACTACACACACTCTATTTCCTTCTGATAACTGATTGCTTATTGTAATTAGTTAGTTGTACTTACTGTTACTACTTACTCTTACTGTACTAGGAGTCTAGGACACTCAGTCACTGTTCATAGTCTACTAGCTCCTGCGTGTGTGCACTCACTGTCTGTGTACACACACTACACACACTCTATTTCCTTCTGATAACTGATTGCTTATTGTAATTAGTTAGTTGTACTTACTGTTACTACTTACTCTTACTGTACTAGGAGTCTAGGACACTCAGTCACTGTTCATAGGCTACTAGCTCCTGCGTGTGTGCACTCACTGTCTGTGTACACACACTACACACACTCTATTTCCTTCTGATAACTGATTGCTTATTGTAATTAGTTAGTTGTACTTACTGTTACTACTTACTCTTACTGTACTAGGAGTCTAGGACACTCAGTCACTGTTCATAGGCTACTAGCTCCTGCGTGTGTGCACTCACTGTCTGTGTACACACACTACACACACTCTATTTCCTTCTGATAACTGATTGCTTATTGTAATTAGTTAGTTGTACTTACTGTTACTACTTACTCTTACTGTACTAGGAGTCTAGGACACTCAGTCACTGTTCATAGGCTACTAGCTCCTGCGTGTGTGCACTCACTGTCTGTGTACACACACTACACACACTCTATTTCCTTCTGATAACTGATTGCTTATTGTAATTAGTTAGTTGTACTTACTGTTACTACTTACTCTTACTGTACTAGGAGTCTAGGACACTCAGTCACTGTTCATAGGCTACTAGCTCCTGCGTGTGTGCACTCACTGTCTGTGTACACACACTACACACACTCTATTTCCTTCTGATAACTGATTGCTTATTGTAATTAGTTAGTTGTACTTACTGTTACTACTTACTCTTACTGTACTAGGAGTCTAGGACACTCAGTCACTGTTCATAGGCTACTAGCTCCTGCGTGTGTGCACTCACTGTCTGTGTACACACACTACACACACTCTATTTCCTTCTGATAACTGATTGCTTATTGTAATTAGTTAGTTGTACTTACTGTTACTACTTACTCTTACTGTACTAGGAGTCTAGGACACTCAGTCACTGTTCATAGGCTACTAGCTCCTGCGTGTGTGCACTCACTGTCTGTGTACACACACTACACACACTCTATTTCCTTCTGATAACTGATTGATTATTGTAATTAGTTAGTTGTACTTACTGACTGTTACTACTTACTTACTTACTGTACTAGGGACACTCACTCAGTCACTGTTCATAGGCTAGCTCCTGCGCGTGTTTGCGCGTGCGTGCACTCACTGTCTGTAGTGTACACACACTAAATTTACTTGTGATTACTACTGATTATTGTAACTGCTAGTTGTACTTCCTGACTGTTACTACTTACTTACTGTACTAGGGACACTCACTCAGTCACCTCACCCACCAACCCACTCCATTAAAGTACCCCACTTTTCACCCGCCCTTTTAAAAAACTTTTGTCTATACGCCCAAAACATCGAAGATGTCTGGAAGTGGCAGCCAGCGCGGTTTGGGCAAGGGGAAGGGCAGCAAGGGAATCAGGAGGAGAGGGAGCAGCATTGTGGCAGGCCGCGGCCGCGCCACCATGCACAGTTCCGCAGCAGCAGCGTCAGTGGCTAACATTGGCCGTGGACGCCTTGGGCGCCGCCCAGCAGGAGCATCTGCAACTCACGCTGCAGAGACACAGCAGCAGCGTGTAGCACCTGCTCCGATTTTCCTCCAGCCGGGTCGGAAACGTCCCATTGAGGAAAAGCATGCAGACACTGTGGTGCAACTCATGACGGAGGATGAGCAGCCCGCCATCAGCTCTGCATCCGAGGCCTCCACCCTCACCACCACCCCTGTTCGCAGCAGCCGCCCAGCAGGGCCTGGGGAGGAGGCCAGTTCACCGTCAGTTGGCGACCTGTCATTCAGCAGTCTTTTGACCCCAGGCATCATGAGTCAATTGTCTGCTGTTGTTGGCGATTTTGAGGAGGAGATGCTGATGGGCACTTTGGGGGATGAGGGATTGGACAGCAAGACTGTGGCGACAGTCAAGCAGCCCATCCATGCATCAGGAGAGGAGTTTGGGGGGTCCTCATCCCAGCAGGACATGTTTCAGGAGGGGGAGGATGATGATGACCCGGTGACAGACAGAGACTGGGTGCCACCACCTCCAGGGGATGTCGTCCTCAGCAGCTCTGAGGAGGAGGAGGAGGATGCTCTTGTGGGCCTTGCAAGGAGGCGCATCATTGCAAGCATTGGCAGCAGCAGTAGGCAGGTCCCACAGCCTGCTGGTGTCTCAGGCTCAGCAGCAGCAGCAGCAGCATCTGCCAGTACCACCACCAGCCGCACCCAAGCCCCCCCCCCAACCACCACAGGGAGACAGGCAGCAGCGCTTCCATGCCGCAGGGGGATGTTTCTGTCACCAATCTGGCGATATTTCACCATGCCCACTGTGTACAGCAAGTACGCCACTTGCAACCACTGTCAGCGGAAGTTGAGCAGAGGTGCAGACCCCTTAAAGTTCAGCACCAGCTCGCTCATCAACCACCTTGCTGTGAAACATTTTCACCAGCATGAGGAGTTCCAGAGGCTGAAGGCATCTGGTGCTGGCAGTGGCACCACACCCATCACTGCACAGCCTTCAGCAGCAGCAGCAACAGCAGCCACCCGCCCTCCTGCTCCTCCAGCAGCACCAGCAGGAGTGCGGAAACGCACTGCTCCTCCCCCCTCTGCAACTCCTGCCGCCGACACTGAGGCCTGTTCTGGCAGCCAGTCATCAGTGGCCTCCTCCGCTGTGTCTGCTGATTCCCGTGCCAGCAAAAGGCCACGCCAGAGCCTTTTGAGCGAGTCCTTCCAGGGGGTGGTTAGGGCTCTGCCTCCCAGCAGCCATCGCGTGCGGCAGCTGAACGGCTTGCTGGCACGGGCCATGTGCTCCCAACTCCTGCCGTACACGCTCGTGCAGGAGGGGAGCGACATTCGTGCGCTGCTTGCTTGCGCAGCCCCAGACTGGCAGCTCCCCAGCAGACACTTTTTCTCCCGCAAGGCCATTCCTGCACTGCACCGCTTTGTGATGGCCAATGTGGAGCGAGGGCTGGAGCACGCGGTTGGTGAAAGGGTCCACGTCACCATGGACTCCTGGAGCAGCCGCTTCGGGACAGGCCGCTACCTGTCCTTCACTGTCCACTGGGTCAGCTTGGTGGAAGGGGGTGAGGATGGGAGAGCAGCAGCGGGCACAGCAGCAGCAGCAACACAGTGGGTGGTGCCACCCCGCAGGGTCAGGGGAACTGCAGCAGGTTCCTCCGATCCTCTGCCATCCTCCGGCACACCTGGCCAAACCCCCCGCCTCAGCAGCAGCGTGAAGGCCCGCCACTGCCAAGCGCTGCTGCACTTGGTCAGCCTTGGGAAGACCAAGCTGACGGCAACCCATGTGTTGGCCAAACTCCAGGAGCAGGAGAGGATTTGGCTGACCCCCAGAGGCCTCAGAGTCGGAGAGGTGGTGGCCGACAATGGGGCCAATCTGGTTGCCGCAATAGACAGGGGAAACCTGACCCACATCCCCTGTCTTGCCCACGTGCTGAACCTGGTAGTGCAGAAGTTCTTGCGCACCTACCAGGGGATGGGCGAACTGCTGGAAACGGCAAGGAACGTTGTGCGTCACTTCCGGCGCTCGGCTGCAGCCTGTGCGAGCCTGGAAGACGTGCAAAAGGAGCTGGATCTGCCACGCCATTGGCTGATCCTTGACGTTCCGACTCGCTGGAACTCCACCCTGGCGATGTTGGAGCGTCTGGTTGAACAGAAGCACGCTGTCAACCAGTACCTTGCCCTGGCCACTGTTTCCGCCGCTCAGAGAAGGGACAAGACCAGCAACATCCCGTCCATCGTCCCCGATGATGACTGGAGGCACATGCAGCAGGTGTGCTTAGTGCTGGCTCCCTTTCTGCAGGCCACTAACATGGTGAGCAGGGACCATGCTATGGTCTGCGAGTGGGTGCCCCTGGTTTGTCTGCTGAACAGGGCCCTCGATGCTTTGCTGGAACAGGGAGCGGCAGCCTTGGACCAGCAGGAGCGGCAAGCAGCTGCACAGTCCACCTCTGAGGGGGAGGAGGAGGAGGACTTGGTGTAGGTCCCTGACCTTGCTGCTGATGAGGGGGAGCAGCACAGTGCAGCTGAGTTGGTGCGGGGGTGGAGAGAGGATGAGGCTGACGAGGCAGAGGAGGAGGATGAGGACAGCAGCACTGCCGTCGATGTGCCAGCAGACGTGGCCCGCCTCTTCCCAAAGGCAGCGCACATGCTGACGTGCCTGCGCAGAGACCCCAGGGTGATCCAGATGAAGCAGAGGGAGGACATCTGGATCAGCATGATGTTGGACCCACGCCTCAAGGGGAAGTTGAGCCAGTTCCTGCCGCCTGCAGGAGGAGACCCAGCGCAACAAATAAGGAGCTTGCAGCAGGCCCTTGTTGAGCGCTTGGAGGAAGCCTTCCCCCAGCCTTCCACCCCCACTGTCCAGCAGCCAGCACAGAGGCAGCAGCAGGTGCCTGCATCCAGCAGCAAGCGCCCCACAGACCTGCTGTCTCTCAGCCACGAGCTCTACAGGACTGTAGAGGCTCCGGCAGCAGTGACTAGAGAGGAGGTGCATGCAGCAGCATCCTCCACCGGTCACAGCCAGCGCCTGACCCGCATGGTGGCTGACTACATAGGGTCCTACAGCGGGCTTGACAGCGATGCCCCTGTTGATCCCATGGAGTATTGGGTCAAGCGCCTGGAGATCTGGAGCAAGCTGGCGCAGTACGCCCTGGAAGTGCTGTCCTGCCCCCCTTCCAGCGTGCTGTCCGAGCGCTGCTTCAGTGCAGCTGGTGGTGTGGTCACCGAGAAACGCTCACGTCTGTCTCACAAGTCTGTGGACAGACTGACGTTTCTCAAGATGAACCAGGCGTGGGTGGAAGGCGAGTTCCTGGCCCCTGTTGTCGGCGAGAGGGGGACATGAACTGGCTAAGAACCATCGTTAATGTGCCTTACCACCCTTTACCACCTCCTGGCTCCTGCTCACTAAGCCAGCCTGGTTCACTTTGACTATTACGTCGCCTGCAGCCACACATTTTACACCTACAGTGGGCTGCTGTGTACTGCCCTTCTGCTGTCTGTCTGTGTTTCCCACTGCCAGGGTACACAGATTTACCTTCTGCTGCCACTCTGCCACCAGCTATTACGTCAAACAATAGCTGCTCACATTACTCCTCCATTCCTCCTGCTGCTGCTGTCTGTCTGTCTGTGTTTCCCAACGCCAGGGTACACAGATTTACCTTCTGCTGCCACTCTGCCACCAGCTATTACGTCAAAAAATAGCTATATCTGTGTAATTGGTTGTAAAACCAAAACTACAAAACCATAAAAAAAAAAAAAAAGGTTTAATTTTTCTGAGGTGCCCGGGTTGAAAACTGTGTTGTCCCAGTTGTGTATTGGACACAATGTGGGCTGCACGACCGCTGTCTGGGACCTCCTGCCTGCTGTGTTTATTTACAGCCCTGGTATCACCGCTAGGTACCAGGGCTATTATGTCACGCTGCCTGCCTGCTGCCACACTCACACTACTCCTCCATTCCTCCTGCTGATGCTGCTGTCTGTCTGTGTTTCCCACTGCCAGGGTACACAGAATTAGCTTCTGCTGCCACTCTGCCACCAGCTATTACGTCAAACAATAGCTGCTCACATTACTCCTCCATTCCTCCTGCTGCTGCTGCTGCTGTCTGTCTGTCTGTGTTTCCCAACGCCAGGGTACACAGATTTACCTTCTGCTGCCACTCTGCCACCAGCTATTACGTCAAAAAATAGCTATATCTGTGTAATTGGTTGTAAAACCAAAACTACAAAACCATTAAAAAAAAAAAAATGGTTTAATTTTTCTGAGGTGCCCGGGTTGAAAACTGTGTTGTCCCAGTTGTGTATTGGACACAATGTGGGCTGCACGACCGCTGTCTGGGACCTCCTGCCTGCTGTGTTTATTTACAGCCCTGGTATCACCGCTAGGTACCAGGGCTATTAGGTCACGCTGCCTGCCTGCTGCCACACTCACACTACTCCTCCATTCCTCCTGCTGATGCTGCTGTCTGTCTGTGTTTCCCACTGCCAGGGTACACAGAATTAGCTTCTGCTGCCACTCTGCCACCAGCTATTACGTCAAACAATAGCTGCTCACATTACTCCTCCATTCCTCCTGCTGCTGCTGCTGCTGTCTGTCTGTCTGTGTTTCCCAACGCCAAGGTACACAGATTTACCTTCTGCTGCCACTCTGCCACCAGCTATTACGTCAAAAAATAGCTATATCTGTGTAATTGGTTGTAAAACCAAAACTACAAAACCATAAAAAAAAAAAAAAGGTTTAATTTTTCTGAGGTGCCCGGGTTGAAAACTGTGTTGTCCCAGTTGTGTATTGGACACAATGTGGGCTGCACGACCGCTGTCTGGGACCTCCTGCCTGCTGTGTTTATTTACAGCCCTGGTATCACCGCTAGGTACCAGGGCTATTATGTCACGCTGCCTGCCTCATTGACTGCCTGCTGCCACACACTCATCCTCCTCCTCCTGCTGCTGAATTTACCTCCTGCTGTCTGTGTGTTTCCACTGCCAGGGACTCAGGGAGCACATACAATGGCGCTTCCAACATGCGTGCGCCACCAGCTATTTGTTACGCTCAAAAATAGCTGCATTTCTTTAAAAAAAAAATTTGAAAAGAGAAATAAGTGAAGAAGAAGACGATATAGAAGAAGATGAAGAAGATGAAGAAGAAGAAGATGAAGAAGAAGAAGAAGAAGATGAAGAAGAAGAAGAAGAAGGAGAAGAAGATGAAGATGAAGAAGATGAAGAAGAAGAAGATGAAGAAGATGAAGAAGATGAAGATGAAGAAGAAGAAGATGAAGAAGAAGAAGATGAAGATGATGAAGAAGAAGAAGATGAAGAAGATGATGAAGATGAAGAAGATGAAGAAGATGAAGAAGAAGAAGATGAAGAAGAAGAAGATGAAGAAGAAGAAGAAGATGAAGATGATGAAGAAGAAGAAGATGAAGAAGATGAAGAAGATGAAGATGAAGAAGATGAAGAAGAAATAGATGATGAAGAAGAAGAAGAAGATGAAGAAGAAGAAGATGAAGAAGATGATGATGAAGAAGAAGAAGATGAAGAAGAAGATGAAGAAGATGAAGAAGATGAAGAAGAAGAAGAAGATGAAGAAGATGAAGATGAAGAAGATGAAGAAGAAGAAGATGAAGAAGATGAAGAAGATGAAGAAGAAGATGAAGAAGATGAAGAAGAAGATGAAGAAGATGAAGTAGATGAAGAAGAAGATGAAGAAGATGAAGAAGAAGAAGAAGATGAAGAAGATGAAGATGAAGAAGATGAAGAAGATGAAGAAGAAGAAGAAGATGAAGAAGATGAAGAAGATGAAGAAGAAGATGAAGAAGATGATGAAGAAGATGAAGAAGATGAAGAAAAAGAAGATGAAGAAGAAGAAGATGATGATGAAGAAGATGAAGAAGAAGAAGAAGAAGACAATATAAAAGAAGAAGAAGATATAGAAGAAGATATAGAAGAAGAAGATATAGAAGAAGAAGAAGAAGAAGATATAGAAGATAAAGAAGAAGAAGAAGAAGTATATACAGTACTGAACACATTTCTGGACACAACTTCTCTTTTCAACTTTTTTTTTTTAAAGGAACATCCCCACATAATCACTTGCTGTTGTTACTTGGAAAAAAAGAGGTTTCTTGCATCATTCACCCTCAAAACAAGTGTTGGAAGCTATTTAAGGCCATTTCGAATAGTCAGCTCGAATAATGAGCTCGAATACCGACTCGAATAGTGAGCTCGAATTCCGAGGTCGAATCGAATAGTAAAAATTATTCGACTCGAATATTCGACTGATCTCGAATAATTTACTATTCGAATTCGACCTAACTCGAATTTTGAAAAGGGGTATTTGAGCATCACTGGTCCCATGTGCTTCCACTATGTTCACCGGCATATATTCCACCACTTAGGGGATGATTTAATTGGCTTTTGACCCTGTGATCACTATGAACCTATCACAGTGATCACAGAGTTTTAAAAACAGGCTCTGGTCCTTAAAGTGAACTCAAGGAGAGACTTATATGGAGACTGCCCTTTGTATGTCCTTTTCAACCGTTGAATGGCAGCGCTGCTGATTTTCTGGCTTCAGTCGTGTCTGAATCACAACCCTAAGGCAGGAAACACACTTGACTGTTTTCGTGCGCGTTTTCTGCACAGAAAAACTGAGAACTCAAGTTAATCAATGGGTTAGTTCACACTTTGGGCTTGATTTACTATGTGGTGCTAACCTACTCAGCACGTCTAAAGTCTTTAGGCGTGCTAACCAGGGTGCTAAGTAGGTTAGCACCGGTTTTCTCAATCAGATAGTATGAAGTTTTGCGCGCGCAAAGTCCTATGCGCACGCTAAGTCCCATAGGCTTTAGTGGACACTTCGCGCGGAGCGCCCTGCGCTCTGTGCAGTGCGCGTGCAAAACTTTGCGCCCGGTACTTTGTGCACGATCACTACTTCTCACATTTCAACTGAGTTTAGACGTGCTAAGGGCAAGTGCTAAAGTTAGCATCGTTTTGTAAATCGAGCCCTTAATATGTTGTTAGTGTGCAGAAAAAAAACTCACATTCTGCATGATGACTCTGCACATTTTGTCAGTTTTCTTTATCAATTACATTAGCTGCTGTGAAAAAACGTGAGCGTTTTCCTGCATAGAAACACACTTGGTGTGCAAAAAAAGTATGCAGAAAACTGTAAGACAAGTGTGTTCCCTGCCTGAAACAAGAATCCAACTAATCCAGTCAGGCTTGAGTGAGTGCCCCTGATCTGCATGCTTGTTCAGGATCTAAGGCTGAAAGTATCAGATGCAGAAGATTAGGAGGACAGCCAGGCAACTGCATTGTTTAAGGGCTCTTTCACGCAACAACAACATGTAACGCACAATAACTTACAGCATTGAAAAATCAATGGGTTGTTCACAGTGCAGTCGTTGCGTTGGTGTCTATAACGCTGCACGTTAAATGAAAGTTCTGCATGCTATGCGTTATACACGTTTTTAGCTGCATTAGACTGTTTGCACCTGCTCAGTAATGTTTTTTTATTTTTATACATGCGCCGTTTTCGTTCTATCACTGTGTGACGAAAACCGCGCACCAAACGCAGGGCTAAATAACGTCTAAGTTATAGTCTTTCAATGCGTTGCATTAGGGGCACATTATGCGACCTTAACGTCGCATCAAACACAATGCAAACGCATATGACAGCCTCGCTCTCCCTCTTGCCTCGGGTTCCCTTTAAAGGGAACCTGAAGTGAGGAAAATTATTTAAAAAAAACACATGACGTAGCTGCAAATGAATATTACATACTAACCTCACCGTCAGTTCCTCTCAGAAGCTCACCATTTTCTTCTTACAGTGATCCCTTCCAGTTCTGACCAGATTTTGTCAGAATTGAAATATACCAGTTGCTGTCAGTTATATTTCAGCAGCTGTCAGTTACAACTGAATGTGCAAGGTAATGTCAGTGTTACCCTATGGCTTAAGTGGGCAATATTACAGTTTAACAGTGTGCTGACCAGAAAGTTGTTATGGGGTAATGGCAATTTTCAAAATGGAGGACAGAGAAATCCATTGATCACAGTGGACAAACGGGAAGCAGGAGAGGAGAAAGAGATTGAGTAGTAGACTACACGGGAGGTAAGCATGTCCTAGGTATGGTTATTTTGACTTTTTATTTTCAGATCAGGTTGTCTTTAAGGGGCAGAAGCACCATGGTAATGGGAGGGGGGAGGGGCACGGGTTGCTTAAGCCTGCACATTATTGCCCATTTTCTAGTTGTCTTTACTGCTGAATGCAGATTGTGCTAATGTTATTCAAATACATATAGTAAATAATCTAAAAAATAGCCTAACAGTTTATTTAAAAAAAATTACATTGTACCCCTTTAAATTACTATTACCTAAAATGAGATCCAGTAATTAAATCAAATGTGAGTGTAACCCTTTTGACAGACCTGCATTTTAAAAGCGTCTCCTGGCACACTGTGTGCCTCTATAGCTAATTCTCTGCATACACGTAATAACTGTTATGCTTTTCAAGATTTCTTAACAAAAGCAGCAAAGCTGCGCCTGCAGAGAACTTGTATTGCCTTGATTGCATTTCAGGAGACGGTCAAAAAGACTTCCCTTGGCTTGGAAAATGGTGAATTTTAATTGCATACACTGAAGGCTTCATATGAATGAAGTGCCATTCTTTTTCACGCGTGATTATTTGATTATAGGTAGCATTCCAGGTCCTTATTTCTTTCTAATGTTTTCTACATATCACAACATTGGTTTCCAGTTGGTCTGTTTCTCCCCCCCCCCCCCCCCACTCTAGATTTATGTAGCAGCAGACACAAAATCACCAAGGCTTGTTTTTGTTTTATTGACATCACTAAGTGCCATGAATACAAACAATTTAAAAGACGTACTAGACGAGCCATTGACGTTATACACTGGGCCTGCTTTATGCTCTGGACAAGAAACAGGGTGTGAGTTTGAATGGGCTGACAATAATAACAGGATTGGTAGGGATGGTTGGCTCTGACAGCTGCCGCATTTTAGAAAAAGCTGGTCTCCATTTATTGAGCAAAATGTCCTTTGCTGCGTTTTCAATGTTATCTTTTACTCTGGGTTCTCGGGGAGAAGGGTGCACTGCAGCATGGAGTGAACAAGTTTCATGTCCTTTCTGAATGATAACAAGGTATCTTATATATTCATGCAAAAAAGGTTGCTTTTTGATATAATAAAATAACAAATAAACAATTAAAGGAAATACAAGCCAAAGCTCGGGTTCAAGAAAAGAAATTTCACTAAGAGAGAGGGAAGCTTCTGGATTCTATTGAGGCATCTCTTTGTGCTCAGCTGTTCCACCAGAGGCCGCTCTCCTCTCCTGTTATAAGCGCGGCCTTGTAGTAGCCGCACAAGTACAGCTGCGCATACGCAGTACCACGGAACCACTTGTACTTAAAGTGGATCCGAGGTGAACTTTTACACATTGCATAAATGGGTTCCTTTCCTATTGTTTATAGGGCATTCCTCAAGCCAAATACTTTTTGTTTTTGTTTTAAAGGGACTCCGAGCTCTACTTAAAAAATAAAATAGTACTCACCGGGGGCTTTCTTTAGTCCAGCGCTGGTCGGGAGGTCCCACGACGGCGTCCTGGCTCCTCTCCTAGGCCCCGCTCCGGAATGGCTGGACGGCGGCAGCCCGGGCGACACTCTGCTGAGTGTCGGGCTCCTTCTTCTGCGTATGACGCGGCTGCCGTCACACGCCGGCCGGCGTGGCAGTACAGTGCATGCGCGCTTTAATCGCGCATGCGCCGTACTGCCACGCCGGACGCCGTGATGACGCGAGGCGGCCGGCGTGTGACGTCAGCCGCGTCATACGCGGAAGGAACAGCCCGACACTCAGCAGAGTGTCGGCCGGGCTGCGGCCGGTCAGCCATTCCGGAGCGGGGCCTAGGAGAGGAGCCAGGACGCCGTCGTGGGACCTCCCGACCAGCGCTGGACTAAAGAAAGCCCCCGGTGAGTACTATTTTATTTTTTAAGTAGAGCTCGGAGTCCCTTTAATACTTGAATTCTCTATAAACTAAATAAACCACGCCTACAGGTTTTCAGAGAGCCTTGGCAGTAGCAAGGGCTTATGGGAGCTCAGTCTGGGCAGGAGGAGGAGGAGGTGTTACTAGCCAGAGATTTCAGAGGCAGAGGGGAGGAGGGGGATTAGGTTTTTTTCACAGGCTGAGTGCTCAAGATACAGATAAGCCTGCCTCTGTGTAATGCTTACACACAACATGCTGTTGTCATTGTATCACTGGAAGAAATAATCATTTGCTATTAAAGCTGTTTGCAGCTAGATTTGCTGTGTAAATCTAAACTTTAGATAATATATATAGACAAGTTACTTGTTATAGTTAGTTTTTTATCTCAGATCCACTTTAAGGAGACCTAACTGTTGCTAGTGGGCTGAGCTGCCCCATTGATTTTAATGGAATTTGTGAATTAGCTTTAGGGAAAATTCACAAAACACACCAATTTTGAGGTATTCCCACTGGCAATAGCTAACCAAAGGCCGCATACTGCTACTTCTCTTGCTGACACTCATTCCATCTCAGATGCTTTATCCTTGGGTATTATGTCACCCCATTACTTCCAGACACCTTTTTTGGTGTAGCAATGTATGTAACCAGTAAAAGCAGTCAGAGAACCCCCTCAGCATGTACAAGAAACCCAGAGTCACACTTGACAATACCGCTAAGGAGGTAATTGAAAACAGCTTTTAGGCTCGGTCCACACTTGTGCAGTTTTAGAACGCAATCTGCTTTGAACGGATCAGTGTTTAAAAAGTTGTCCTTTTGCAGCATATGTTTCCAGTCCGTTTGCATATTTAAAAAAAGTGTCCCCAGCCCTGGCAGTTGGGGGCCGCCAAGCTGGAGGGGGTAGCATCCAGGAAGGGGAGGGGGGTAATGGGCACAGCTGTGGGGAGGAGGATTGGACCCCCTCCCTCCCTCACCTGGGTCCTTCCTTCTGCTCTCCCCCTCCAGCTATTTTTGCTAAATGTAATCAGCAGCTAGCGGGGAAGCAATTACCTACTTCCTTCCTTGCGTTCCACCGTTTGCCGTTTGACTTCCTGCAATGCCACCCTCTGTACTGAGTGGGCGGCATGGCAGGAAGGCATGCAGCAAGCGGTGGAACACAAAAGGAAGTAGGTAATTGCCCCATTCGTTGCTTGCATAATTTAAATTATTAGCGAAACTAGCTGGAGTGGGAGTGCAGTCGGGGGAGCCCCAGGTGAGGGAGGGGGGTGGGGGTCAAACCACCACTGTGCCCACTGAGCCCCCTTCCTTGCTGCTACCCTCTCCAGGCTACCTAGGGCAAGGCAATCCTGTTTTTTGTGTGCAAAGTGGTCTGTTTAGAGGGAGATTCCTCTATGCTGCTATAGCGTATATATATATACGCTATA
This sequence comes from Hyperolius riggenbachi, assembly GCF_040937935.1. Classification (NCBI taxonomy): domain Eukaryota; kingdom Metazoa; phylum Chordata; class Amphibia; order Anura; family Hyperoliidae; genus Hyperolius; species Hyperolius riggenbachi. The sequence goes on from NC_090648.1 coordinate 448,653,211, forward strand.
TATAGCGTATATATATATATACGCTATAGCAGCATAGAGGGGTGATATAGCGGCTGGGAACGCGGAAAATCAGCCGCGTTCCCAGCCTGTCGGCGGCTGTCGCCGAACCCGGAAGTAGCCGCCGGCGGGGACAGGACGATCGGAGCGGGGCTGCGAGGGCACCATCCAGCTTCGGGGGGCTGAGGGATGCCCCGGGTAAGTAAATGTAATTTTTTTTTTCTGACTTAAGTTTTCCTTTAAGGCTTTGTGCATTAGGTCCAAAGTCACAGAAATCACAGTGCTACAAGCCTTAAAGAGACACTGAAGCGAAAAAAAAAATGATGATATTATGATTTGTATGTGTAGTACAGCTAAGAAAAAAAACATTAAGATCAGATACATCAGTCTAATTGTTTCCAGTATAGGAAGAGTTGAGAAACTCCAGTTGTTATCTCTATGCAAAAAAGCTATTAAGCTCTCCGACTAACTTAGTCGTGGAGAGGGCTGTTATCTGACTTTTATTATCTCAACTGTAATTGAACTGTTTACTTTTCCTCTGCTAGAGAAGAGTTCATTACTTCACAGACTGCTCTGAAAGACTCATTTTGAATGCTGAGTGTTGTGTAATCTGCACATATTAGAGAATGATGCAATGTTAGAAAAAACACTATATACCTGAAAATAAAAATATGAGAATATTTTCTTTTGCTGCTAATCTTCTAGTAATTATTCATAGTACACAACAAATTCATTATATCATATATTTTTTTTCGCTTCAGTGTCTCTTTAAAGAGAGTCTGAAGCCAAAATAATTTGCTCTTTTTATTGCCCACTTATGTTAAGCAGTAAGCTCAAAGCTAATTCACCGGAACAGCATGGCAGAACAAGGTATGTAATCCACCCAAAGTCCTAGGGCAAAATTCCACATCTTTCCAGCTCATGGATTTTGCTGCCTGGGGGAGGCAGAGCTTTGCCCTGTAGCTCTGCCTCCAGTCCAGTCAATCTCTGCCAATATCCGCCTCTCCCCGCCCCTCTCAGTCGGAGATTGTCGGAGATTGAATGGACTGGAGGCCAGGGCCGGAGCTACCATAGGAAAAAATAGGCAACTGCCCCAGGGCCCCAGAGCTTGTAGGGGCCCCCAAGTTGTCCCTACCCATGTTAACTGTTGCTCCCCAGGGTCTCTGCAGAGTCTGTTAAGTTGGGAGGTGATTGGGGGAGGGTCAGCAGCCAGCTCAGAGGCCCAGGAGGGAAGTTTGGCTGCAACAAAGGGCCTCTAATGACGCTTTTTGGTCGGGGGGTGTATGTTGGGGGCCACCAGGCTAATTTTGCCCTAGGGCCCAACTGTTACTTGAACCGGCCCTGCTGGAGGAAGAGCTGCTGCACAAAGCTCCAGAGAATTTTGGCCATGATTTTCGGGGGGGATAAATAAATCGTTCTGCCACGCTGTTGCGACGAATCAGCTTTGATCTTACTGCTTAACAAGTCGGCAATAAAGAGAGCAAATTTGTTTGGCTTTAGACTTTCTTTAATACATTTCCCTGCTATTTTTTTTTTATTCCTGAGTAGTAGTCACAGAAATGTTAAACTACAGTATATGTATTTTTAATTTAACGAATTTTGAAAAAAGTAATAAAATGGTAGACTATCCAATTTTATTACACACATGAAATGAAAATTCATTATTTATGCAGGTAGAGCAGTACCTCTTGTACAAATAGCTGCCAAAGTGTCCAACCCTACGGAGCTGTCCTCCCTTTCCTTTGTGCTTTTTAATAAGTGCCTGTACATTTTGTTACAATAAGATGCTATCTAACTTTTATGTAGCGCCTGCTCTCTAATACTTTATGAGAATCGACGGCTGACCTTCTGCAATAACCTCATGGCAGTTCCTTTATCCTAAAGTTTGAACTAAACTTTAGATTAATTTTGCCCAAATATTACACATAATAGCTTTGGGATACTCTTATCGGCAGACTGCATTAGAACAAATGTCTTTTAAAAGAATGAAATTAACAATTTCTACCACTGCGCTAAGTCATTTTTTATTAACATGATGTCAGTGACATAGTTGTGGAGGAGCGACTGCTTTAAGATAATAAAAGTATAATAAAGGTATTATGCAGTTTTGTTTCCAACTCTCTAGAGCATGGTACAGCTCACTGCAAACTTCTACTTTTCTATAGTAAAAGAGGATACAATAGGTTCCGTGCAAAGTGTCTCATTCACTCACACAACGAAATGCAAATTCACAAGTTGCACAAAAAAACACTTGACTTTTTCTTTTGAAATAGAAGAGTACAATTGAAGCATTGTGTTTATGAAAGCATCAGTAAAAATGCAACCATTCAAACTGTGTGGAATGTTTACCACAGATCAGAAAGTACCACCCATAGCTCCCAACTGTCCCTCTTTCGGAAGGACAGTCCCTCTTTGGGAGCCCTGTCCCTCTGTCCCTCTTTCCCTCCCATTTGTCCCTCTTTCAGGACTTTGTCCCTCTTTCCATGTAAATATATATATATTTCTCTACTAAAAAAGTGTTATATTGACTCTAAACTTTATCCCCATCCTTTAAATTGATATATTACTCATTTTAAAATGTTATTATGAAGAAAAATTAATAATGATAGAAAGGAGCAGTGTGGTTTGAATTATAAAACAACATATTTTTCTTAGGAAATCTTTATGGCATGCATGCCTAGGGGCGTGATGGGGGTGTGAACAAGGGTGTGGCTGGGGTGTGGCTTAAGTGTCCCTATTTCTCATCTCAAAAAGTTGGGAGGCATGCATCGTATGGGATTGTATTGTTAACATCTGTGTCTATATGTATTTATGTGTTTGCTAATTTCCCAAACAAATCTTTCCTGTTCTGTTATTTAAGCCCATGGGCCACTATTTAAAGTGAATGTTAAGATGGATAAAAAAAAAAACAGATACAGAGATGGAAGGCTCTGGGTCCTATAGATCCTTCCCACCCATCTCCTGGTCCTAGTGTTCCAGCACTGTCACCCAGTAAGCAGTATCTGACCAATCGGTCGAATACTGCTCCTTTCCCACCACTCTCGCACGCTCACGCATGCACAGTACAGAGAGGCCCGTCTTTGTGAGCGCTCGGGTTCCCGAAGACTTCCAAATCCTCTTGTAGCTGGGGATGTCAACTCAAAGCGGGGTGACTTCGCTGGAATGAGGAGACTGTGAGAGGAGATCTATAGCAGGGCTCCCCAGCCCCCCGTCCGCTGCCCAATGCCGGGCCATGGGACGTGTTGGGCTGGGCAGCGGCTACATCCCCTGCCTGAAGCCAGAAAGCCGCCCCCCTCCATCTTCTCTTCTTCAATAGCGTTGCATGCATGCGGCTACATCAGGCGGCTAGATCCCGGCCTCTACTTAATGCAGTGTGTAAGCCTACAGTTCCGCCCCCTCCACCTTTGTCCCTTTCATTAGCTGCGAATGCACAGCATCTGTTACATGTGGCTACGTGTCCCGCCACTTCATAGTGCTGTGTTTAGCCACGGCTATAAGGTAATTTCCCGGCCTACCAGGAGTGTGATGAGGGAGCTGAGTGGCGAGCACTGGGGAGAGCGTGGAACAAGTTCACTGATGATAGAAAGCAGGTACATTTGCCTATCACAAATCTGTGCAATATTTCACTAGTTTCAATGGGTTTCCATACGCTCGCACCATAGCCCTGTTCCCTGCCCAATCCAATTTGCAGACACCCCCCCTAACCCTGGACACCCCTGTACCCCCCCCCTTCCCTCAGAGAAATGTTTGGACTAGAAAGCGGTCCCCAGGCCGAAACATGTCGTGGACCCCTGCTATAGGACCCAGAGCCATCCCTTTCCATAGGTGAGTGTCTGTTTTTTTTCCAGCTTAAAGGTTAAAGGGACACTTAAGCCAGGAATAAAAATTATATTTTACTCACCTTGGGCTTCTACCAGCCCCCTGCAGCCATCCCGTGCCCTCGCAGCTACTCAGGGAGCCTCCGGTCCCCCGCTACCAACTAGTTTCATTTTCGCTGACAGGGCCGACAGGCCTGGCAACGCATATTTTTTGTTGCAATCCCGTCCGCAAAAGCATCCTGTGCCTGTGCAGGACACTATTGAGGGTGGGAACATTAAGAAGGATACGCGTGGCAAGGCCTGCGCAGGTGCAGAAAGCCCACCGACTCCCTGTCATAGCCTGTCAGTGAAAACTAAACTAGCTGGCAGCGGGGGACCGGAGGCTCCGTGAGTGACTGCAAGGGCACAGGGTGGCTGCAGGAGGCTGGTAAAAGCCCCAGGAAAGTAAAAATGATTTTTTATTCCTGACTTAGTTGGCTGATGGTGTAATGGTTAAGGGCTCTGCCTCTGACACAGGAGACCAGGGTTCGAATCTCGGCTCTGCCTGTTCAGTAAGCCAGCACTAATTCAGTAGGAGACCTTTGGCAAGTCTCCCTTACACTGCTACTGCCAATAGAGCGCGCCCTAGTGGCTGCTGCTCTGCTCTGGCGCTTTGAGTCCGCAAGGAAAAAAGCGCAATATAAATGTTATTTGTCTTGTCTTGTCTTGTCTTGACTTAAGTGTCCCTTTACCATTTGCTCTAATTAACTTTTCTCCAGTGTTTTCTCCCAGGATGTCATTTTTCATCTTATCTACAAAATAACGTTTTAGCCCTTTGCAATTGAAAAAATACCATGTAGATAAATAGGTTATGTAAAACATAGGTGAATATTTTCTTGATTGCTGGGAGCTTACACAGCCTTTTATTACTAAAGTATGGAAATATATAGGAAAACTTAGGAGACAAGTTAATTGAATAGGGGTCATGGGGCCTGATGCCCGAAAATGCAGTAATTTTGCCTTGCCACCGACATCGCATAGCAATATTACCCTTACTTACGGTACACAGTGCCAGTAGTATGGGTAATATTGCCGTGTGTTGTCTATGTACGATAATATTACTGCATTTTCATGCATCCGACCCATGGTGTCAAAAGACATGGAATTAATTAAAATTTGCAGAAACTTGAAGGTCTAACACTTTCTACCTTACAAATGCAGCATATTACACCAAGCAGTGAGCAGCACTGATGCTATACTGCACATTATGGTCTTGAAGTACATTTTTTTGTGTTCAGGTAGCACACAGCAATTCTACCAGTACTGCCAGGGGAGCAGTGTGTGTTACCCCATTAGCGCAATGTGCATTACTGGAGTATCACACCCATTGCTATGGTAATGCCCGGTGTGCTGTATGTTAACATAGCAATGAATGCATGGTGCTAGTTATCGCTGCTTTTTGCATCAGGCCCAATGTCCTGTTCATCATAATTGTTTCGCACTGCTTATCAATGAGGCTTATTGTTTAGGATTCCAAGTGAATATTATTATACCTTCATCTACATTACAGCCCCAATGGCCATCATCGTTGCTTGCTTTGTGCTGCCAGCCAGTGGAGTTCATTGTAGTATTATATATAAGTGCAAGAGCAGCATGTTATACCAAGCATGGAGAAGGACATATATTTTTACTTGTAAAAGGGAAAATCATTTTTGTAGTCTATCACTTATCTTAAATGTAGTGTTGTCTGTCCCTTACAACCAAAACATATTGAAGATGTAATAGAGTAAATGACCCAACATCAACCACCTTCTCCTTTTCTTACTCTCAGCCACTCTGAGAAAGCCAGACTGCTTAACCCATACTTTATTTTCAATCCAGGGTACATAAACCACATAACATTACAAAAATAATTATAAACAAATCTTATACCAAATTGTTATTATTGCAGCAGACAATACTGTTATTATTATTTAGTATTTATATAGGGCCATCATCTTCCGCAGCTCTGTATAGAGCATATATTGTTTTGTCACTTAACTGTCCTACAGAGGGGCTCACAATCTAGTCCCTAACATAGTCATATGTCTATGTATGTATCGTGTAGTGTATGTGTCGTAGTCTAGGGCCAATTTAGGGGGAGCCAATTAATTTATCTGTATGTTTTTAGAAAGTGGGAGGAAACCCACACAGAGGCATGAGGAGAGCATACAAACTATGTGCAGGTAGTACCCTGGCTGGGATTCAAACAGGAGAACCAGCACTGGAAGGTGAGAGCTCTAACCACTATGCCACCCTGCTGGGCAAAAAGTAAGTCACTGGGATTCCCGTCAGTCCATGCAGGAGCGCCGCCATGCACTGATCTGCATCGTTTACACATAGTGCGTCACCCATTGATTTCCATTACCACAAGCTTTGGGAGTTAAGTATGGCGCTTGCGGTAATGCGCTGTTGCCCTTGCATTGGCTGGGATACTTCCAGTGCACTGCAAGGGCCCGCAATAAGTGTGAAACTCTCCATAGACTTTTATTGCTTTTGCAGCCCCTTGCAGCAAAATAGGATAACACAATGCAGGATTAGCCTGCAAATTTGAAAGGGACCTTAATATTTATATTGCCATCATACCCTGACCTCTGCATTTATGCAGAGGCCTGAATATCAAATACAACATGGGTCATGCCCCCACGTACTGTATACCATCCAAACATTCAAGCAATAATGAGAATCAATAAATGATCAAAGCTTTGCAGATGATTGTATTTAAGAACAGACAATAAGGACTAGTAGGTAAGTCAGTGGGGAAAGGATTATTTTTCTAAATCTGTTCATATTGAATTTGACTTTAGCTTGTAATGTCCTCCTATCTGTAACCTTGCGGTTGGTTTTACAGCCACGTAATATATTTTACAGAATACATCTTTTTTATAGGTCAGCCAGGGATAACTTTATAGAGAAGCAAAACAAGAGTACATCCTGCTTTTTATTGAAAATATTAGAAATTCCCATCTAAGATTTATATTTGGAAAAAGGATCATGCAGTATAATAGGTAATAGAACCATTCTAACTTTCAGCTCTTGATGGAAATTACAGCCAAATTAAATTTGTCATTGCTTTATGGACCCATTGCCTTCCCCACAGTAGTTACAGGAATTCACAAATACCATCTCAGCTGCCCTTGTTACCAAGGAAAATCGATACCCAGATACAAGCCTTTGTAAGAAATCCAATATCCATTTAATGGATGGCTATAGCATTAGACAGGTTGTGTACTGGATGCTTATGTATTCTTATATGACTGTATTTCATGGAATCTAGAGACAATTAAAACAATCAGCATTTTTTAACATGACAAAAGCTGTGCTTCTCCAAGTGAACCACTCACCACAACACAGTACAATCAGGGGAGCGGAGCAAGCCTTTGTGCTGCCTCTTTGTCTGTGTTCTGTCCCGTCCACATATTGTAGAGGTTCCTACCATTTACAATAGTAAGCTACACATACAATGACATAGGGCTCGATTCACAAAAGGGTGCTAACTCAGTTAGCGCGCCCTAAAAGCTTTGGGCGTGCTAACTAGGGTGCTAAGCAGTTAGCATGCCCAAAGCTTTTATTGATCGCGCGCAAAGTTTAGCGCTGCGTGGTGCGTGCGAAACATCGCACCGGGTACGACTATAACGTTGCACCGGGTGCCCCTAAAACGTTTCACCGGGTGCGCCCAAACCGTCGCGCAGTGCGACGTTTCGGGCGCACCCGGTCAACGTTTTAGGGGCACCCAGTGTAACGTTATAGTCGCACCTGGTGTGACGTTTTGCGCGCACTAACTTAGCGTGCAAAATTGTGCGTGGCCTAAAGGGCTTTAGGCATGCTAAGGGGCTTTTAGGTGTGCTAACTAAGTTAGCACCCTTTTGTGAATCAAGCACATGGTGTTCATCAGTGGATTTGATTTTAAACACATAGAGCATTTTGTTAAGTGATGTAGTCCGATTCTTGTCAACATGGGGGTCGATATGCAATTACTTTTTTCTCCTAAGTTTTCTCCTAGGTGATTTAACACAATGGCCCATATGCAATACATTTTTTCACCTGAGTTATCTCCTAGGAGATAATTTTCATCTTCTCTGTAAACTACATTTTCAGCATTTTACAATTGAAAAAGTAACCAAAAGTTGGTGAAAAAGTACTAGCAAATTTATTTAGAGCATTTTCTTGCTTGCTGGTGACTTAAAATGCATTTTATTACAATTTGTAAAAATACCACCTAGGAGAAAACTCAGGAGAAAAAGTGAATTGCATATGGGCCAATGTCAATTAAATGCATTTTAAACGACCAACAAACAAGGAAATACTGAGAATCATTTTGATAGTACTTTTTCACCTACTTTTTGGTACTTTTTAAGTTGCAAAATGTTGAAAGGTATTTTAAAAAGAAGATGAAAATGTATCTCCTAGGAGAAAACTGAGGAGAAAAAGTTAATTGCATAGGGGCTGTGGTGTGTACCATACAAATAAGGGGGTAGTTACCCCCACCTCCTCCTGAGCACATGCGTTGGGGTACAGGCATGTGCTACCATATAATATTAGAGAGTCTGTGGGGGGCCTCTAAGTGCTCCTTCACCTTAGCTGAATATTGATTGCAGGCAGTCGCCAGCCACCCGCGTATGCTAGGACAGGGCACTGAGGCTGAGCAGCAGGGAGAGGGTACCATACATTACCTGCTATGGGCTTTTGGTCCTGGCTTTCCGGCTCTTTGTCCATCATAACACCGTGACCCTTTACCATGGCTTTACAGATGGCCACAGCGGCGCTCTCCCCGTGACGCAGGCATGTTATGTCATGTCAGTGTGTACATGCCTGCGAGGAAGGAGGAAGTGTCTTGCAGCCACTGAGAGGAGGAGTTTGAGTCCTGCCAGAGTGTGCACGCTGCAGAGAGGGAATGAGCATCCACCGGGAAAGTAATTCTGCACCCCTACCTTTGTGCATCCTCTCCTTTTGGTCACCCTGGAGTAAAGTCTATGTTGTAGGGGGTGGAATATTTTAAATTAAAAGCAAAATTGCCTAGAATTGCCTGGCTGCCAAGTCCTGAGGGTGATAGGGGTGCAGTGGCCAAATGTGGGGAGAGCTGCTTCTGCTAGATATTAATTTATGGGGGTTGAAAGAGCCATGTGGTGCCTGTCAATTCCACCGTCTATACTGTGGGGGGGGGGGGGGGGGTGAGGATTCAAAGGATAACTAGCCTTTTAGAGAATACCGTGGGAGGATGGGTGGAATTTGGCAGCAATTAAGGAGACCCTAATGCCGCTTACTCAAAGGAGGAGGTGTTGAGAGGGTCTCCAGGTTAATTTTGTTCCAGGACTCCATTATAGCTAGAACAAACCTGTTTTGATAGTTACCCCCACCTCCTCCTGGGCACTGGCAGTGGGGATGAACCTCTTGTCCATGATATGGACAAGGTCTTTGTTGGAGATGGGGAGGCTTTGTTGGCCCTTTCTTACAGAGCAGCAATATGCCATGAGGTCCGTTACGTTTCAGCGACTTGGTGCTGAGTGACAGCACCAAGTCACAAAACCTCGTTCCCACTGGCCCAACATATAGACCATCACTCTGGCAAATAGCTTGCATGCTGCAAACTGCTTATCAATCTGAATCGCATTTGGCCATGTGTGTCTTCGTGTTTGAATACCAAATGAATATTTGTGGAGCAGCATGCAAAGGTTTCATTTATTGGATAAGCTGTCTGATTAGCTACACCCCCTTTAGCACCTTCATTTTACCTTACTTAACAACTTACGGATCACAGGATATACCCCCCTTTTCTGCCCACCAACAGAGATTTCTGTTGGTGGGATCTGATCGCTGCTGCAAGCTATTGTGTTAATTTATTTCTCATTATTTTTTAAATAAAATGTACTATTTTTTTAATTTTTGTTCCTGCCCTTCCCTCCCCCCTGCCTCCCTCTCCCCCACCAGTGAATGACAACGATCGGCTGTCATAGGCATCAGCATGGCTGTCCCCAGTACAGCGTTGCCTTACATTGCAGTTATGCACATCGTAAATAGACAGCGGTTTCGCGGTCTATCAGTTTCCTAGCGGCAATCACTGCTAGGAGACTGATGATGGAGCAGAGCTCCATCATTCAAGCAGAGATGCGCGTGCATTGCCGCCTGCCATCTCCTGCAAAACACGCCCCCAGGACTTTATGCCAATTGGCGTTGAGCAGTCCTGGGGAGCCGCCGCGTTCATGCCCGTTAGTGTGGAGCAGTCGACAAGTAGTTAAGCTCCCTGATATGGGAGATAAGCCGGGATTATGTGGCCCATATTTAATTCAATTAAGCCACCACCAAGCAAGAAAACATTTAGAATCATTTTGACAGAACTATTTCACTTACATTTTGGCACTTTTTTAATAACCGAGTCCTGAAAACTTACTTTATTCAGAGGATGAAAAAATATCTCCTAGGAAAAAACTTAAAAGAAAAAGTGAATGGAGTATGTGCCTGTGTCTTTCTAGTAATGCACGTATTGCACAAGATGGACACAGTATTACATTGCCCAACATAAAATGAAAAGTGTTTTTTAGATTTACATTTGTAATGTCCAGATCAAAGGTAAATTTGCAAGTGATCCTTATACAGCAATATTGTGCCTGTACAGCTATCTCTGGCCAAAGTGTTGCTGCTTCCACCGGATTTCAAAGTGGTCATTACTTACTGTGCACGGACTACCTGGAAACCCCAGCATGAAATTCACTTTTCTCTCTTTTCATACACGTACATTTACACTACCAATAAGTTGATACATTCTCTGTTATTTAATTGCATATTAAAAAACTGTTACCATCATAACTTTAACCACTTAAGCCTTTTTGGACGAATATGTTTGTCCAGATAGGCAGTGCACCTTCCAGTGTGCAGTGAGCGCGATCGCGCGTGCTCCTGCCGCCCGCTGTTAGCCCCCTGATCAGTGAATGGGAATATACAGTGGGTTGCAAAAGTAAACGGCCCCCTTGAAGTTTTACACATTTTGTCACATTACTGCCACAATCATGAATCAATTGTATTGGAATTTCACGTGAAAGACCAATACAAAGTGGTGTACACATGAGAAGTGGAACAAAAATCATACATGATTCCAAACATTTTTTACAAATCAATAACTGCAAAGTGGGGTGTGCGTAATTATTCAGCCCCCTTTGGTCTGAGTGCAGTCAGTTGCCCATAGACATTGCCTGATGAGTGCTAATGACTAAATAGAGTGCACCTGTGTGTAATATAATGTCAGTACAAATACAGCTGCTCTGTGACGGCCTCAGAGGTTGTCTAAGAGAATCTTGGGAGCAACAACACCATGAAGTCCAAAGAACACACCAGACAGGGCAGGGATAAAGTTTTTGAGAAATTTAAAGCAGGCTTAGGCCACAAAAAGATTTCCAAAGCCTTGAACATACCATGGAGTACTGTTCAAGCGATCATTCAGAAATGGAAGGAGTATGGCACAACTGTAAACCTACCAAGACAAGGAAGTCCACCTAAACTCACAGGCCGAACAAGGAGAGCGCTAATCAGAAATGCAGTCAAGAGGCCCATGGTAACTCTGGACGAGCTGCAGAGATCTACAGCTCAGGTAGGGGAATCTGTCCATAGGGCAACTATTAGTCGTGCACTGCACAAAGTTGGCTCTTATGGAAGAGTGACACGAAGAAAGCCATTGTTAACAGAAAAGCATAAGAAGTCCTGTTTGCAGTTTGCCACAAGCCATGTGGGGGACACAGCAAATATGTGGAAGAAGGTGCTCTGGTCGGATGAGACCAAAATTGAACTTTTTGGCCAAAATGCAAAACGCTATGTGTGGCAGAAAACGAACACTGCACATCACTCAGAACACGCCATCCCGACTGTCAAATATGGTGGTGGCAGCATCATGCTCTGCGGGTGCTTCTCTTCAGCAGGGACAGGGAAGCTGGTCAGAGTTGATGGGAAGATGGATGGAGCCAAATACAGGGCAAACTTGGAAGAAAACCTCTTGGAGTCTGCAAAAGACTTGAGACTGGGGCGGAGGTTCACCTTACAGCAGGACAAGGACCCTAAACATAAAAACAGGGCAACAATGGAATGGTTTAAAACAAAACATATCCATGTGTTAGAATGGCCCAGTCAAAGTCCAGATCTAAATCCAATCGAGAATCTGTGGCAAGATCTGAAAACTGCTGTTCACAAATGCTGTCCATCTAATCTGACTGAGCTGGAGCTGTTTTGCAAAGAAGAATGGGCAAGGATTTCAGTCTCTAGATGTGCAAAGCTGATAGAGACATACCCTAAAAGACTGGTAGCTGTAATTGCAGCAAAAGGTGGTTCTACAAAATATTGACTCGGGGGGCCGAATAATTACGCACACCCCACTTCTCCCATGTACACCACTTTGTATTGGTCTTTCACGTGGAATTCCAATAAAATTGATGCATGTTTGTGGCAGTAATGTGACAAAATGTGGAAAACTTCAAGGGGGCCGAATACTTTTGCAACCCACTGTATATTGGGACAAATCAATTGCAGAAGGGGTGTCTGCTTTAATGCACAGCCAGAGTTGCATATCAGACTACAGAAAGCAAATATCAAACATATCAAACTCTGAAAGCAAAAAAGTATGAAAAGCTGTGACAATTAGTTACATTTCCTCTGCTCTCTTCAGACAAGTCAGTCAGAAACACAGGACACAGAAGCTGCAGCTGTTGGGAGCTTTCTCTCTGTCACACACAGTTACACATAGGCCCATATGCATTAACTTTTACTCCTGAGTTTTCTCCTAGGACAGGGGTCTGCAACCCGCGGCTCCAGAGCCGCATGTGGCTCTTTTTCACCTAGGCTGCGGCTCAGGTAGTGTGTGTCAGTGGCTGCGGCACGCGTGTGACGTGTGCTGCTGCTGGCCGGCAGCCTACCAGAGAGGCCGCCGGACCGATGCAGTGCAGGGCTTCGGGCGGCCATTTTCCCGTAGCCCTGCAGTGTAATGCAGGCAGGACGTGACGTCGGGAAGGAAGAGGATCGTGGGAGTTGCGCGCCACAAGGAGGTCGGGACAGGAGGTCTTCTGACTAGGTCAGTAAATGGGTTTTTCTTTTCATATCTGCTGAAGGACTGTGCATATTGGAGTCAGATCTGCTGAAGGATTGTGCATATTGGGGTCATATCTGCTAACGATTTGTGCATATTGGGGTCATAGCTGATCCTGTATATAGCATTAAAGAGACTCCGTAACAAAAATTGCATCCTGTTTTTTATCATCCTACAAGTTCCAAAAGCTATTCTAATGTGTTCTGGCTTACTGCAGCACTTTGTACTATCACAGTCTCTGTAATAAATCAACTTATCTATCTCTTGTCAGACTTGTCGGCCTGTGTCTGGAAGGCTGCCAAGTTCTTCAGTGTTGTGGTTCTGCTATGAACTCCCCCTTCCAGGCCCCTCTATGCACACTGCCTGTGTGTTATTTAGATTAGAGCAGCTTCTCTCTTATCTGTTACAAGCTGGATAAATCGTCCTCTGAGCTGGCTGGGCTTTCACATAGTGAGGAATTACAGACAAGGGCAAAGCTGTTTGCAGGAAGAAAAGAGCAGCCTGAAACTTTAGTGCATGAGAGATGCAGGGGGAAAGAAACACACAAATGATCTCTTGAGATTCAAAAGGAAGGCTGTATACAGCCTGCTTGTGTATGGATGTATTTTCTATGTGTGGACATACTGTACATCAACCTACTTCCTGTTTTGGTGGCCATTTTGTTTGTTTATAAACAAACTTTTTAAAATGGTTTTTAACCACTTTTAATGCGGCGGGGAGCGGCGAAATTGTGACAGAGGGGAATAGGAGATGTCCCCTAACGCACTGGTATGTTTACTTTTGTGCGATTTTAACAATACAGATTCTCTTTAAGGTAAGAAACAATATATGCAGTGTTAGATTTGTTTTATAATGGTTTTGCGGCTCCCAGTTTTTTTCTCTTTTCGGAAACGGGTCCAAGTGGCTCTTTATGTCTTAAAGGTTGCAGACCCCTGTCCTAGGAGATCATTTTTCATCTTCAGTTTAGAATAAGTTCTCAGCACTTTGCAATGGAAAAAGTACCAAAAAGTAGGATAAAAAGTACTATCAAAATTATTCTGAGTATTTTCTTGCTTGTTGGTGGTTTAAAAGGCATTTTACTGACAAGTTTGAAAATATTACCTAGGAGAAAACTCAGGAGAAAAAGTGAATTGCATATGGCCCATAGAGTTAACTGATCAAGTATGAGGGGAATTTCCCCTCTCCTCATGGCTCAGTCTGCCGTCAGTTTTGGCATCAGTAAACTTTGAAAGTATTTTGATAACAGTAAACAAAGAAGTTGCTACTAAAATGTATACACCAGTACTTAGCAGCACTTCCCAAACAATTCCTGTGTCTATTGAAAAAAATATGTGAATCGATAGTATTCCTTTAAGTGTGCCATTGATAGTACAATGCAAATATTCCAATGTTTCTGTCTGGTCCCTTTTCTCAGAAGAGTGTGCTAAGTAGAGTTATGTCGAGACATCTGTGGCCGTTCTAGTTCCACGTTAATTGAAACTCATTTCCGTGAGCTTTACTTTAAATCTTTGACTTTTGCATGTCTTTCTTGAACAGTTGAATCCATGTCTTAATCAGATTATCACAAAGCATGTTACCTCTTTTATATCCGGTGTAAATGCTGTAGCCCGAGGTGGAAGAAATCAGCTTCCTTTTTTTGTGTGTGTGTATCTTTTTGCATGTAATCATGTTTGTAACTGTAATTTCTTAAAACTAGTGGCTTTTTGAGTTATCCAATTCTCAGAAAATTTCAGGATAATCTTAAGGTCCTTGAAATCAATGGGAGGCCTTCAACAACCCACTCTTTTGACTTTCAGCAATGAGAATGTATTTATTTCATTTTAAAACAAGTCGGAAATGTCAAGCTTGAAGTATTCAGCAGGAGGTAATGGTCTAGATCCTGCATAATCATATCCCATGGGAATGTAATCTTGATTAGACGTCCTTTTCAGTGCACCTTGATTAGGAAGATGGCTGGATGTATTATTTCAGTCTGTAAGTGTGGAACTAATGTATTTATATTAAAGGCTGCATAACCTTCGGTACAGTATTTATGCTACAACTCATTCAGACTCGGTGAATGCAAGGCAATCATCTTTCCCTGAGCTTCTCTGTGGCTTTTGCTATATGCATTTAACCACAAAATTGACTTCCTGGAATGATTAACTGGAGGATTCCTGTAAGACTACTGTATACATAAGCATACTCAATGCCATCAACTAAAAAAAAGCACTCAAAACAAAGAGCAGTACAGGTTAGGAAATATCATGTATGAGGAAAGTAAATGCTGCTTGAAGTGGAATTGAACATTCATCATTCACAATGAAAAAGCATTTTCCTAATGTGATGATGTTGCACTGTTCGAGCAACTTGGCATACCAGGTCTTTCCCTTACGTGCCACATGGTGATGTCATCATGTGACCATGCAAAGCTCGGAGGAAAGTAGGCACAATGGAGGGGTACACTGAGCTCAGCCAGGAGGGTAAAAGCAGATAGATGCAGTCAGAGGGGCTCATTAGGCCTGGCCCCATGTCCCTCGCGAGAACACCTCAACGAGGTGGAAGAGTCTAGTACTTAACAATCTGTGTGCAAACTGTTTTTGGAAGCTAGTGTGTCCTCCATTCGCCTAATCTGTTTTTAATGCAAATTGTGTAATCTGCCAGTGTTTTGGGCTCTGCACATACATGCAGTTGATCAATTCCTGTGCAGCCTGCATTTAGAAGTGCTGCCATCTTCTTCTGTTGTACAAAAATATAAGTCTACTTGTGGCTAGCTGCATTCATATGTATAAGTTTCTATTCAAATTATCTAGTTTAGGGTTTAGTGCATAGTTTGCATCTTATTTGTATTCAAGGAATTTCACTGGGGGGCATACAAACCTTTGTTGATTTAATTTCAGTTGCAGCCTGACTAGGAGCACTGCCAATTTTTTGCTGGCCCCATCTAGGTGTACAAGTAAAATAGGGGGGTCCTGCAGTTATCGTAAGTGGAACTAGTTGAGCGTGGCGGACTTGTGATTAGATGGCGTCATGGAACCATATTTAATGCTATGCATCTTTTGGGTCCCTGTAATAAGGGCCCATATGTAAGTCTATTGTATACATTGTTATACATCCGTTTTAGCAATAACTTGTCTTAAAGAAAAACACTTAGAGACACTTTTTTTTTTTTTTTTACTTTTGTTTCAGATGATAATATGATATCCTTGGACTGGCTGTCTGGAACCTTTCCATTTTTGAATGTGCTTTGCTGGAGGCGGTGATTGGCAGAGGGAGAGCAAGCTGCTGGTCCACATGTGCCTCATTTAGACCCTGTAACTCAGGTCTAACTACCTTTGGTAAGTGTGTTCATAGCTTTTGGTGTGGTGGAGGAACAATGAGTCTGCACTGAAGATAAAGATTGTCTTTACTTGAAGAGTTTTCTGAATACAGGACTGTAGCTGCAACTATGTGTTATTCTTTTTAGCGTTTATATAACCCTTTTTGAAAATAGGGGCACCAGGACAGTTCAATACTACTTTAAGTTGCACCTGACCCTAGGCAAAACTACTTAAAGAGACACTGAAGCGAGACTAAATCTCGCTTCAGCTCTCATATATAGCAGGGGCACGTGTGCCCCTGCTAAAACGCCGCTATCCCGCGGCTAAACGGGGGTCCCTTCACCCCCAACCCACCCCCCGCAAAAGTTGGTCGGAAAATGGTCGCTGGTAATATTCTTCCTGGAGGCAGGGCTAACGGCTGCAGCCCTGCCTCCAGTCGCGTCTATCAGACGCGCATCGCCGCCTCTCCCCCGCCCCTCTCAGTGAAGGAAGACTGAGAGGGGCGGGGGAGAGGCAGAGATACGCGCTGACAGACGCGCGTGGGGCAGGGCTGCGGCGGTTAGCCCTGCCCCAACCAGGAAGCGCTCCCCCGCATTACGGAGGGGGTTTGGGGGGACAGGGACCCCCGTTAAGCCGCGGGATAGCAGCGTTTTAGCAGGGGCACACGTGCCCCTGCTATATATGAGGTCTGAAGTGAGATCTATTCTCGCTTCAGACTCTCTTTAAGATAAGCTCAGAGGTATATTCATGCTGGATCTACATACCTTTATACATTGGCCTCAATTCACTAAGATCCTGCTGGAGATAATAAGGCAAGAGAACACTTACCACCACACAGTAAGAGAGTTATCTTATCTCTCCATTCCTTACGTTACCTCCTCTGCAGTTATTTTCACTCGCAGTTAATTAACAGCCTGTCTTTAACTCTGGAGTTATTTTAAGGATTGAAGAGTCAACTTAAAGACAGAAGAGATAACTTTAGGTTTGCCTGAGGTAAAATGTTTCCTGAATGCCTCATCACCATGGTGATAACTCTAGAAACGTTATTAAAGACAGGAGATAAGCTTAGTGAATTGAGGACAATTGTCTGTTACTCTCCTTGGCTCATTTGCAGTTTACTTTTACTCCTGAGTTTTCTCCTAAGAGATCATTTTTCATCTTTTTCTTTAAAATAACTTTTCAGCACTTTTCAAATAAAAAAGTACCAAAAAGTAGGAGAAAAAATACTATTAAAATTATTTGAGTATTTTCTTCCTTGCTGGGGGTTTAACAAGTAATTTATTATCAAGGTGAGAACATATCACCTAGGTGAAAATCAGGAGAAAAAGGTAATTGCACGTAGGCACTTATCCCTCCTGTTTCTCATAGTCACTCTTCAAAAAATCTGACTATTGGCAGTCAAATGTTTAGACAGAAAAAGTCAAAGTCAATTTTTCAGACAGGAAGAGGCTGACTTGCGGTGATGTTTCTTTCTTTCACGCTCCCAGAGTCTCCTCTCAGGGGACCAGGGTGGTTGAGGAGAGAAACAAACAATGCACAGAGGTATATGGATGCAACCTGAACATAATCCTAGGTAAGTATAGGTAGCAGGATAGCAAAGGCACAGATCCAGCGATGATCCTAATCAGCTAATTACAATTACGTGAAATTTTGCATACATTTTGGCAATTACGCCTATACGTAATTACAAATTGTTAATTCAATTGATTTTGTATAACCATTCGTAATTACACATGAATGTATGCGTTATTTTGTGCCGACTTTGGCGGTGAATAGCAAAGCCCCATACATGCTATTGCTACTAAAATTGCTTCATATGTTAAAGAGAACCCGAGGCAGGGTTCTAACAACCAAATCCCCATACAGAGGCTGGGTCTGCCTATAGAGCCCAGCCTTGGTTGCTATTTAGATTCCCCCTAAATCCCCCCTGCGCTCAGCGAGACCCGATTAATCACAGCCGTGCTGCGCGCGCTGTGTTTACCTCGTTCTGTCAGTCTCGGCCGCTCCCCCGCCTCCTGCATCGCTCCGGTCCCCGCCCACGTCCCTTCCCTCCAATCAGCAGGGAAGGAAGGGACTGGGCGGGGACTGGAGCGATGCAGGAGGTGGGGGAGCGGCGAGACTGGCATTATGGAGGTAAATACAGCCCGCTGCGACACGCTCTGTGCCAGCAGCACGGCTCTGAATTATGGGGTCTCGCAGAGCGCAGGGGGGGGGGGGGGGGGGGGCTTAGGGGGAATCTGAATAGCAACAGAGGCTGAGCTCTATAGGCAGACCCAGCATCTGTATGGGGATTTTGTTGTTAGAACCCCACCTCGGGTTCTCTTTAAGGAGAATAGTGGGTACAAGCTTTTTCAAAGAGACCATGTAGTTTTTGAGAAAATATAAAAAAAATGTTTTTGAAACTCAGAAAAATGACTGTTTAAAAACCATTTTTCTTTGTATTTTACACTATTCTCCTTAACATATGTAGCAATTTTGGTAGCAATAGCATGTATGGAGACTTTGCTATTCACCACCAAAGTCAGCACGTAAATTTATGTCTAATTACGAATGCTTACAATTACATATGAAATGAATTATGCTTTTCCCCAAAATTTTGCTTCACGATGCGTAAATGCGAATTATGATGCATATTTATGCAGAGGCATAACTTCTGCTCATCACTACACAGATCCTGACATTGCAGTTTGCCCCACACACTTGGATTCAGCATACCTGATGCCCAGCAGCTCTTTGCCATATTTGCATTGTACTGTACTTGTTTGCTGCAGGGCTCCCAATTGGTATACTCCGAACTAACTAACATTGCTTTATAATCAAGCAGATAATGCTCCTTAATGGAGCGCAACAGCCTCCTCTACTTAAAGCGGAACTGTAAATACTTTTTAAACACATTGTTTCACTTACCTGGGGCTTCTGCAAGCCCCCAGCAGCCGTCCTGTCCTGCCCGAGCCTCCGTTCTCCCGCCGATAGCTACTTTCTGTTTCGGCTCTGGCCATGTGTATCCTTTCTTCACGTCCCCTGCTATTGCAGAGGAGAACGCAAAGAAAAGATACGCTTTGCAGGGCTGCGCTGGCATCAACTTAGAAGTCTAGGTACGGAACGGTGGCGGGAGAATGGAGGCCTGAGCAGGACCGGCGCGGGGCAGAGTGGCTGCTGGGGGCTTGCAGAAGCCCCAGGTAAGTGAAACACTGTGTTTAAAAAGTATTTACAGTTCCGCTTTAAGTACAGTATTAGCATTGCTAAGCCCGCAAAAACATCTTTTATGTAATCTAATGTAACTTCTAAAATACTTTTTCACAACGAATTGTACTCCACTGATGTTCCATTAAGTGTGAAAAGTGACAGAGCAATATTTGTGCTCACACCGCATACTTAACACTACAACATTATGTGTGAAATAAATATAGGGCACAAACTGACTGTATTATCATAAATGTTATATACTTTAAATATGAGCAGTGAAATGTAGTTTCTTCTTTGAGTTTGAAGATTCCAAATGTCAGCTGCAATTATCGGTAATATCTCCACATCTGTTACTAAACTTCCTCTATTTGCCTAACCCTAACCTCCCTCCTTACTACCCTATTGCACTAACACTAATCTTTCTCTACACACCTCACACTAACCTCCCCCCCCCCCCCCCCCACTGTCTTATTGCCTAACACTAGCCTTTTTTCTCCAAGCCTCACACTAACCTCCCTCCCCACTGCCTTATCACCAAACAATAACCTTTCTCTCCTCACCCCTTTACACTAACCTCCCTCCCCACTATCTTATTGCCTAACACTAACCTTTTTCCCTACACCTAACACTAACCTCCCTCCCCGCACCATATCTCCTAGATCTAACCTTTCTAGCCATACCTAACACAAACCTCCCTCCCAACTACTCTATCGCCTAACACTAACCTTTCTCTCCAGGCCTCACACTAATCTTCCTCCCCTCTACCTTATTGCCTAACACTAACCCTCGGGGATTAGTTTTATGTTAGCTGAACCATGTTCTTATCTCCTCACACTAAAGTGCTGTCCCTGCCACTATCTGAGTTTGGCAACACCGTAGCTGTACTTAAAACCAATCCATGCACTCAGCTACTGTATATTATAACTGAGTGCCCATGCCCAAACTAAACACATGGTGCCGAATAGCTGCAAATTTGCATTGGGTTCCATAGAGGGACTAAATAGCAGCTAGTGCTGCTGTGCCAAAATCACTTTCTTCATTTGTGCCCACCCGAGGATAGTAGTATAAGGTAGCCTTTTTGCCCAACCTCTTCCCCCCCCTTTCCCAAAACAATAGAATCAGGTAGCCTTGCCCATGCAAACAGCTGCCACGCGCTCTCCTCCAGGTAATTGGGCGTACGTATCGCTGCGCTGCCGGTGAGCTGGGCGTGGGGGAAGCCACATGACAGCTCACCCTGCTGCCACTCAAATTCTCAGCAGCGTTAAATACTATTCCCCTTCCGAATCCTAACAACCAGATTACTCTTGCGCAGCGTGCGCAGCAAAGCACTAGCGCGCTATGACAGTGCCAAGCTTTGCAGCTGGGCTCTGGCACCGGGCTCTAAAAACGACCTTCTTTGCTCTCCCAATGGAAGCAACAGACTTTAAGTTTGGATGCTGTCTTAGATAGAATTGACAAGAAATTTGTGTTTGAATGTAGAAACACCGGAGTCGCAGAAACTATGCACCACTTCAAAAGGGTTTGGAGACTATGGGTAGATCACAGAGGTGTCCTTTCTATGCACAATATCCTTAATGGTTGAGCTCTGCACTGGGAGATTGATCTTACAATGGTGGGATGGGTTTATTCTTATTTCTCCTCAAAACTTTTCAACATAGGATGTGTATCTTGCGATTGCTCAACATTTACCATTTGCACTATTATTGTCTATTATTCTATGGTTGTAATATGAGAGAGAGCCTGTATTCCCAGACTATGTTCTTGACCTTGATGTCTTTGTATTAGACATTATTATTTATTATTATTTTTATTTTTAGTATTTATATAGCGCCGTCATATTACGCAGCGCTGTACAGTGTATATATATATATCTTGTCACTAACTGTCCCTCAAAGGAGCTCACAATCTAATCCCTACCATTGCCATATGTCTATATTATGAAGTGTAAGTACTGTAGTCTAGGGCCAATTTTTTAGAGGGAGCCAAATAACTTATCTGTATGTTTTTGGAATGTGGGAGGAACCCGGAGTGCCCGGAGGAAACCCACGCAGACACAGAGACAACATACAAACACTTTGCAGATAGTGCCCTGGCTGGGATTCGAACCAGGGACCCAGCGCTGCAAGGCGAGAGAGCTAACCACTACGCCACCGTACTGCCCAATAGACATAGTTGTATCTTTAGATAACTGTCCAGATGTTTTTTTGTGGGAGTGCGTACTATAGCACTAGTGCTATATAGCCACACCCAGCTTTGGTGCATGGCTGAGCGCTGTGCGCCAAAAGCACTTGCGTATGTAATCGGCACCTAAGCCTTTTCTCTCACCATCTGACCCTGCCAGCTGCTGCCCTTTAATGACATTGTGGATTTTTTTTTATACTTCAAGATTTGTTTAACCTCCTTAGCGGTAACCCCGTGTGTGACACGGGGTAAGCCGCCGGAGGGTGCCGCTCAGGCCCTGCTGGGCCGATTTACTTAATTTTTTTTTTTGCTGGACGCAGCTAGCACTTTGCTAGCTGCGCCAGCACCCCAATCGCCGCCGCCGCGCGCCCGATCGCCGCTATCCGGTGCGGCGCGCGCCCCCCCCCCCCAGACCCCGAGCGCTGCCTGGCCAATCAGTGCCAGGCAGCGCCGAGGGGTGGATCGGGTCTCCCAATGACGTCCCGACGTCGCTGACGTCATTCCGCCCCGTCGCCATGGCTTCTTTGAACGGGATTTCCTGATCGCCTATCGCCGGAGGCGATCGGCGGGGCTGGGGGGATGCCGCTGAGCAGCAGCTATCATGTAGCGAGCCCTCGGCTCGCTACATGATTTAAAAAAAAAATAATTAAAAAAAAACTGCTGCGCTGCCCCCTGGCGGTATTTTTCATACCGCCAAGGGGGTTAAAGAGAGCCCGAGGTGGAGATATAAAATAAGAAACAAACTAGGCTACCTGATCTGGAGGGGGATCAGCTACCATCCTCGCCGCTCCGTTGGCCTGCATTAGCTTTCTTTCACTTTTATGACCTCTGGGGTCACGACGTTGGAAGGAGAGAGAGATTATCTCCTAGCGTGCAGAAAGGCCAGGTAACGGCAGTGGGCGTGGCCAGGGAGAGACAGCTGCCCAATGGAAGCTGGGGAAAGCCTGCAGGAACGCCTCTAGTGGGTGTTTTGAGCAGGTAATCCCTCTCCTCCCATTACCCTCCAAAATAGCGACAATCATTGTCGCTAATTTCAGGGGACTATAGAGCGGCGGTGGGCAGAGAGCGACTTGGGGGGACACAGAGGCATGTCATGAGGCAGAGAACATGCCTCTGTGTCCCATCTGCCCCCCTAGCACCGCTTCAGGTTCTCTTTAACCATCTTAGCGATATGGACGAGCTCAGCTCGTCCATGACCGCTAGATGGCGTGGCTCAGGCCCTGCTGGGCCGATTTTAAGATTTTTTTTTAAAACACGCAGCTAGCACTTTGCTAGCTGCGTGTGAGGGGCGATCGCCGCCGATGCGCTGCTACCCGTCACGTAAGGGCCCCTCCCGAGACCCCTGCGCAGCCTGGCCAATCAGTGCCAGGCAGCGCTGCGGGGTGGATTGGGACTCCCGTCGTTACCATGACGATGGGGGAAGCCCTCCAAGAAATCCCGTTCAGAACGGGATTTCCGGATGGGCTAATGCGCCGGAAGCGATCGGAAAGGTGAGTACGACGCCGCCGGGAGGGGGGAATCATGTAGCTAGCGCTAGGCTAGCTACATGGTTTAAAAAAAAAAATACTGCTGTGCCGCCACTCTGGCGATCTTAATAGAACGCCAGGGTGGCTAAGGCTCAATAACTTGTGAAAATAAACAAACTTGTTACATTGCTCTGGAACCTTGTCTTACTTTGCTTACCTAAAGCTGCAGAAAACGTGTGGGCTGCCTAAGCTGAGAATGGTTTGTTCTGTGATCCCCTCGGTTTAGAAGACACTGCAAGTGTGGGCAGTTATTTCTAAACACTTTTCTTTGATTTTCATTTTAATGCCATTACTTAAGCCATTTGCGAGCTAATATTACATTTATAGAATAGTGTTTGTCATACAGTCAAACGCCAACACTTTATAAAAGCTACATGTAGTAGTTTACATAAATGCGGTTTATATAAGGGGAACTGTTCATCACCGTGGAAGTCATTCTGTCCAGATCCTTAAGCAATCTGCCTTAATATGATGCCTGACTCCATGTTATCAATCACGATGATCCATATGCATGGATGGGAATGGTACACAATACACCACAGGCTTAAGAACATCTGGATCCATGAATGAGGACCATCAGTCAACATCATAGGAAGAGACAAGTCAACTGCATAAGTGCCGGGTTCTAATTTCCCCTCAATTAAACTGAATATCTCATCTACATAAATAGCTTCATAAGGCTGGTATTCCTGTCCCAGGAGAACACATGCTACATGGGCACATTCACAGAAATGCTATCGACTTTCTAGATTTACCATGAGAGCTTATACTCCATTTCTTCACGGGTCCGAATGTAACCTCCCCAATAATGGCAGTGCATACTAATGGATCTTAAAGAGAAACCGTAACCAAGAATTGAACTTCATCCCAGTCAGTAGCTGATATCGCCTTTCACATGAGAAATCTTTTCCTTTCCATAAACAGATCACCAGGGGGTTCTGTATGGCTGAGAGAGGGTAGGAGGTGCCCGTAGACATATATCTGTACTTCTTATGGTTTAGGCTAGTGCTAGAAATATAATAGGATACTGATGTTTCTACCTTATAGGAGTGAAACTCACAAGTAAGGTAGTGGTAAAAGCTTCTCAAATTTTATTAAGGCACAATCGACAACGCA
This sequence comes from Hyperolius riggenbachi, assembly GCF_040937935.1. Lineage (NCBI taxonomy): Eukaryota > Metazoa > Chordata > Amphibia > Anura > Hyperoliidae > Hyperolius > Hyperolius riggenbachi. The sequence continues at coordinate 448,677,416 of NC_090648.1, forward strand.
TTTCATGGCTACAGCCGCTTCCTCAGGTCTATGGGTGTGCCCTTAAACATAAATGGCAGTACTCAGAATCGACACACAATATTAACAACTGTCGTTACAAACTGTAGTGCATAACCTAGTGCATAAATAATGTCTCTTGATAGTTCAGATAGCGTATATATGTGGGAATTAGAGTGGGAAAAGTAGTCTAGACTAGAACTAAGATAACTAAAGCATACAGTAGAGGCAGGACGTGTGGATGGTCGGAATAATAGATTATTTTGGTGGGGAGTGTATGGAGATAAATCACCTGCAGGTACTGTGTGGAATAGGCCCGCTGCGTGCAGTATGTGGGGAGCATTAGGTGAACCTGCAATACAAATGGTCTGTGTACAGGGTCCCCCTGTTGAAGTGTTATGTTTTTGCCAGGGAAAAAGCTATTAGGTAGGAAAGTGCCCAGCAGAGTGAACATGGGTGCCCAATGGAGAGCAGGTATTAGAATGATAGGCTAGGTAGGGAGAGCGTCTTACCTGAATGTCTTCTTCCTGAGTGCCAGTTAGTAGTGCGCGTGGAGCGGCACTGTTTAAATTAGTTAGTTTGTGCACACGGGGAAGGTGTATGATGTCACCACGCCCGGGGAGGGGAGCGCGTCACGCGAATGGCATCAGAAGGCTGTGGGCAGTAGCATGTGGTATCAGTAGGTTGTAAGCGTAGTTGTGCGCCCGAGGATGCTCCCCTGGTGGCTAGGAAACGGCGAAGTCTGTATGGCTGATATTGTGGTGAAACCCCTCCCACAGTGTGGTGTCAGGACCATGGTTCTGACATCACACTGTGGGAACCTGGGAACACTGGTAGAAAATTCTTACCGCGTCTCCCTATTCCCTCCATCACTCACTGTTCTCCTAGACTCAGTCCCGTTATCCTTGTTGTCTCCAAATCTGTACATACTGTGCCACGCATGCACAGTATGTCTGTTCTGCTCCGCTGTGGCCATGCAGTGATGTCACAGGACAGGAGGGTGCAGTGCAGCATGTCCAGGTTTGGGGTCGCCAAGGATAATGGGACTAAGTGTAGGAGAACGGCGAGTGACGGAGGAGTAGGGGAGGCACAGTAAGTATTTACTTATAACCCCCCTACCCACTATACCCTAACTTTTTACCAGGGACTTTCAGCTCTGGTATCCTTTAAATGCATATATGTTTGGCACAACAAGTCAAATAATTACTTACTTCTGCATGCTACACTCTGTGGGCAGGGAGGGGGTGTCTGTCTGTTTTAGGACAATACAGTTGGGTTGAGCAGAGGGGGGAGGGTTGTTCAGTAAGGGGAGAGAGGTCTGTCACATGGTAGGCAGAGAGTGAGAACAGAAGTAAGAGTGGCCTTGTGAAATGATTAGTGTCGTGAGGGAAAAGAAAAATCTAGTGGCCACGTGGGGACCCCCAAGTACAGCTGTCTGCAGGGAAGAGGATAGAGATATCTCAGGTTAGGACCATCTAACATTAGGGAATGCAGCCAGACACCCCAGCACCCACACACAGGACTCCCGTCTGCCAAGCTGCATGTGGCTGCAACTCTTAAATCTCCCGCTCACTCTCCACACAGACTGAGATATCCTATGCATAGGAGGTGTGTCTCAGGCCATCCAGCTCCTGAAAGAGACCTTATTGCCCAGAGAAAGTATCCTACTATTTAACATTGCTCAGTTCCACTGGGGGAACGGTGCAGCCCGGGAGGACAATGAGGAAGCCCAAGGCCTACAGGTGGCTGGAGGAAGCCCCAGGTAAGTATAAATGTTGGCCAGGAAATTGCTGGGCTGGGCTGCACACACACGTGTATCAGCTGTGTAGCTGACAATGCGCTGTGTTGCTATGTGGGGAAGAACAACGGAGGGATTACGAGCAGTGCATACGCGACATCATGCAGCGGGCGGGGGAGAAGCGTGAACAATAGGATTGGCAGGACGATCGGCTTTAGCTTGATTGAGTAGACCCATCCGGTGGATCGCTCACATGTTGGGCGTTGTCGGGTGCAGTACACACGCCTGATTGTCAGCTGAAGAGGTTGTTATCAGCCATCTAAGCCAACTAAAGTCAGATGTGTGTGCAAGGCTTTACCCTTTGAAAAGTGCTTTGATGTCCCCTACCCCAGCCACTAATACTCACATGTGAAAACTGACACACCAGCACTCTAGGCTGGGTGGAGTTCTTATGTGGAGAAGTCAATAGAGAGCTGGCAGAAATGAGATTAATCTAGCAGGGTCTCCTTGTGTGCCACTACAGTACAGCCATTTAGCAGCTGTAGCTTCCATGATTTGGAATTCAAGTCACAAGTCACATGAGCACACTTTTGCACAAGGTGGAAACTTAACAAAATAATTTTTAAAAAACCTGTCCGTATACTTAAATATCACTAGGTATTTATTAATATAAAGACCAGCCAATTCATATACCTCGATATTGGAGAACAAAATCTCTGGGTAATGAGTGAGAATTTATTGCAGCGAAAGAGGGGGCCAAAATAGTGTTATAAAGATTGTGGACACTGTAACCTTGGCCATTAACATTTGTGTGACACAAACTTATGGGCCACACCACTGGTCAACGGCTCAAAAATGTATGTCTGTATGCTCATATTTTCTGATAATAATGGTAATGATACCAATATTTGACTATCACCTTATCTTATAGTATCCTTACACTACCCCCCCCCCCCCCATGCCTAACACTAATCCACTCAGTACCTATGCCTTCACGAACACTGCTGCTGTCCATTGCCCCTAATAGGACTCACATCTGCTACCCATAGTTCAGCTAATATATAGCAAAAATCCACAGTCACTATCTCCACACAGTCCCCACCGCTACCTGGTGTCACCACTGATAAACAGAGTTTGGCTTCACAGTAGTCGATCTACGGTGCTCCGGGCACTAACCACCACTGCTACCCAGAGTTCAACTAAACAGAAGATGATATCCAGCACTACTGCCACTAGTCACTACCTCCTATGCCCAAATTACTCCCTGCAGCCACTAGTCTATTGCGCCACCCAGTTTCTGGTCTGCAAATTGCATCCAAATTCCCTGCTCAGCACAAAAGCAGTGGATGGCTTTTCCAGGGCAATAAAACAATATCAAGAAAGGACATTTTGGCAGCAGCATAGACATGACACTATGGACATTCATGGTGGATTAACAAAAAAGCTAAAAAAAAGATGTGCAACTCCATTTTGTTAGACAGACATGCTAAATCTACCTCCACTTTGAAGGACCATTGATGAGGTTACCGCATCGCTCAATCTGAAGGCACTGAGATTACACAGCATCAAGATAATATAAGCCCTGTTTATTTCAGCACGAGTTGGTTTTTTTTTTTGTTTTTTTTTCTGGTTTAGTACATTTTGATGCCTTTATTAGAGGAGGGTTCGGGGAGTTTACTTTTACAGTTACAGAAAAGTTAGTTAGTTAGTTATGGGGGAAGGGGGAGGGGGGAGATGTCATGGAAGGGAATTCTTTTTTTTATTCATGTTTGGTTGTTATGTTTCAGCAGAATTTTGAAAAACATAGAGGGAAGATTTAAAGTGTACCAGAGATGGTACACGGTGCCTTTTTTATACTTACCTGGTGCTTCCTCGAGTCCCAGGAGGTCTGTGGGCTCCCTCGCTGTCCTCTTCAACCCCTGCATTCTTGTGCTACGACTCCCGGTAATCTGGTCAGTTGTGGCTAATCGTGGGCTTCTGTGCATGCGCGGCTCAGCTGCGTGCCCCCACCGCACTCCCATGCCCAGGAGCGTTTTGCACCTGCGCAGAATGCTCCTGGCCATGAGAGCTCGACGAGGAGTGCGTGTGCAGCTAAGCTGTGTATTCCCCAAAGAGGGCGGCCAGCTGGCTTTCCAGGAGGCATAGCGCAAGAACGGAGGGGTCAAAGAGGACGTCGAGGGATCCCACGGTCCTCATTGGGCCGGAGGAAGCCCCAGGTAGGTAAAAATAGACCGTATTATGACATGTCAGGTTTTCTTTAAGATTTTTTTTCCATATTGCAAGGTTTATGTTGGGGGAGGGGGTACGTTTGAGATGGGACTGCTAAGACATGGTGTATTTTTAAGTATTGGTGGAATTTTAAAGGAGCAAAAATAAAGTGAGAAGTATATGGAGGCTGCCCTGTTTATTTCCTTTTAAGCAATACCTATTACCAGGCTAGCCTGCTGATCCTCTGACTCTAATATTTTAGCCATAGACCCTGAACAAGCATGTAGCAGATTTTTTTAATCCAATTTCGATTTTATCTTGTTTTTGATCCAATTTTATCCACACTGGGGCGCCTCTTTACCCAAATTGTGATGTAGCAGATCAGGTGTTTCTGACATTATTGTCAGATATGACAAGATTAGCTGCATGCTTTTTTCTGGCGTTATTCAGACACTACTGCAGCCAAAAAGATCAGCAGGTCTGCCAGGCAACAGGTATTGCTTAAAAGGAAAAAAAATATGGCGGGCTCCATATTCTTCTCACTTGAATCATTCTTCAGTTACAACAGTGGAAGCATATTTTTCCAGCTTACCATAAGGTGGCACTGGTTGCTCACAACTACTGCTTGAATATTTTTCTCACATGGACTCTGTAAGTCATAGTAGCAATATGTTTTCTGGCCACTGAGGGAAAAAGGGGCAGGGCCAAAGCTGTAATGTTGATTTCTTAAAAGTAAACTTACATTTTTTTGCATTTAAACATTATTGACTTTGTGTAAGTCACAGGAAATGAAGTAAATAAATTGACTTCCAAATTAAAGATAGGACATCCTACCTAATAATAGGCAAGTGTCCCTGCATACAACTGTCTCTGTGTCCCTGGGTGTGGGCGCTTGCGCTACTGCGCATGCGCGCACGGACAGCCGTTGGGACTGGAGGAGGATGGGCCAGGGGGGCCAGCAGACTGGTGCGTGCTTGTGCAGACGAAGGACGGGTGCGTGCGTGTGGGTGGTGGACAGGGGCGCATATGCATTGTGGACAGGTGTACACGCACATGCAGCGGACGGGTGCGTACTCATGCACACTAACATGCAACGGCAGGACAGAGACCTAGAGCTTATTTTTAAACAGGCTTAGGTCAACTAGTAGGATAATAAGAGTATAATATATACCCACCTGCCTACCCCCTTACATAGGACTATCAGTCATCAACACATATACAAAACGTTGAGGGTTTCTTAGGACACTATGCATTACTGTATAGTAAAAATATATATTTATTGAACAAACTAAAAATGTATTTAAATTTATTTTTTAAAAGTTTCAAATTTGTTAATAATGTTAAAAAAGGCAAGACATGCTAATGCATGTCTTGTACCTTATCTGGGGTAACTGATGCCCATTTCAAGGCTGTAGGTCACATCTTGCATCATATATTTTATCATGAGTATAGAGCAGGTCAGTGTTGAACCACCACCTTAAGACTTGCATGAAATACTGTAAAGACTCATGCACACACTCAACAGCGATCTTTTAGGCTCTCACAACTTTTCTTGTGAAACACCTAAAAAAAAATCTATTGCTATTGTTCAAGCAGCTGATAAGACTGATAAAAAGTCAATCCAAATGTTGAATTATCTTCTTATCAGTCTAATCCGCTGCTTGAACAATAGCAAGAGATTTTTTTTTAGGTGTTTCACAAGAAAAGTTGTGAGAGCCTAAATTAAAAGACCGCTGTTGAGTGTGTGTATGGGGCTTAAAGAGGAACTGTAACATGAAAAGATCCCCTGGGGGGTACTCACCTCGGGTGGGGGAAGCCTCCGGATCCTAATGAGGCTTCCCACGCCGTCCTCCATCCGTCAGGGGTCTCGCTGCAGCCCTCCGTGGAGTCCGTGCAGCGGTGACGTCAAAATTTACCTTCCTGGCTCCTGCGCAGGCGCTCTGACGGCTGTCGGCTCCGAACTACACGGAAATACCCGATCGCCGTCGGGTCCGCTCTACTGCACAGGCGCAAGTGTCCTGCGCCTGCGCAGTAGAGCGGACCCGAATGAGATCGGGTATTTCCGTGTAGTTCGGAACGGAAAGCCGCCACAGCGCCCCCGCTGGAGCCAGCAAAGGTAAATATTGAACTGACAGTCGGCACAGTCGCCGGCTGTTCGGAGGGCTGCGGCGAGACCCCCGTGGGACAGAGGACGGCGTGGGAAGCCTCATTAGGATCCGGAGGCTTCCCCCACCCGAGGTGAGTACCCCCCAGGGGATCTTTTTAATGTTACAGAGTCTCTTTAAAGGGAAACTTAAGTCAAGTATAAAAAATGAGATTTACTCACCTGGGGCTTCCCTCAGCCCCCAGGAGCCGATCGGTGCCCTCGCAGCCCCGCTCTGACGCTCCAGGACCCGCCGGCGAACACTTCCGGTTTCGCCATCACCGGCCGACAGGCATGGGAACGCGAGTGCTTCTTCGCGTTCCCAGCCTGTATATCACCCCCTATGCTGCTGTTGCGGCCAGCTGGTCGCAATAGCAGCATAGGGGGTGATATATAGGCTGGGAACGCGAAGAATCACTCGCGTTCCCATGCCTGTCGGCCGGTGACAGCGAAACCGGAAGTGTTCGCCGGCGGGTCCTGGAGCGTTAGAGCGGGGCTGCGAGGGCACCGATCGGCTGCTGGGGGCTGAGGGAAGCCCCAGGTGAGTAAATCTCATTTTTTATACTTGACTTAAGTTTCCCATTAAGCGTACTTTATGAGTGCAGAGTAATAGGCCCAGTAACATCCTGCTGCATGGATAAACAACTGAATGGTACAGATAAGGAGGGAGGTGGATATGTTATGCCTGGTACACACCATGCAATTTCCCCTCCCATAGACTGTTCAAATCAATTATTTCCGACAGGTCCGATCTGAGAAATCAGATCGGAAATAATTGATTCGACTGATGAGAAATTGCATGGTGTGTACCAGACATTAGAGGAGAATTTCTAAAGACCTAGAGGTTGAATTTTGTTATGTTGGGTGGAGGGGGTATACTTGAGGTGAGACTTTTAAGAAATTATTTAAAAAAAAAAAAAAAGGAAAAAGGAATACAATGCGAGAGATATATGGATGCCGCCATATTTATTTATTTTTAAACAATACCTGGTCAGTAATGTCTGAATCACACCCCTGAAACAAGCATGCAGCTAATCTTTTGAGATTTTTGTCAGCAACATCTGATCTTCATGCTTGTTCAGGGTCTAAAGCTAAAAGTGTTAGAGGTAGCGGATTAGCAGGACAGCCAGGCATTGTGCAAAGGAAAAAAAATGTCAGCCTTCATATGTCTCTTACCTCAGGATTGATAGGACACATAAGAATAATGGTGTTTTATTAAGGGGAGGGGGTGGATTGGGGGGGGGGGCAGATTGCAAGGACAAGGAAGGAGAGGGAATAGTCTTTTTTACGGTGGAGGGGGTTGTGTCAGAAGGACTACTAGGACATGAGTGGGTATTTTTCAGTGGGCAGTTATTATGGAGGGGGTACCAAAAACGAATAGCCCTGGACTATGCTGAATACTTCTTATAGTGTCATCAACCACTTCCTGACTTCCCATAGGGACGTACGTATGGGGGCATGCACGTAAAGAAATCAGTGTTGAATTAAAGGTTTTATCCACATCCCTTGAAAAAAAAAACACCACTGTTCTCCATTGTTCCCCACAGCATTTGTTACTATACATATTTAATTAATGGAGTTTACTGTAAATAAAGGAGTTAAAGTCGAAGGTTTTAAGACAGGCTACCTAGCCCTGGCCAGCTAACACTATAGATGCATTGTATCATTACGACAGCAAAGTCTACATTCCTCTACAAATAAATTAGAATATGGATTAGACAACATGAGTGACCGCACATATGGGATACGTTTTTTTGGTACTGAGACTAGTGTTCTTGCGTTTGATGATGATCAACTGGGAAAAGAAAGAAACTATGATATCTGGAGTTCTTGGAAGCCCACCTATTTTGTCCCTTGATATAAATGAAATTGTAATTGTCAGGTTTGTGAGGTTTTCGTTGGTTTATTACGATCCTCTCTCCTGCAAAATAGATCATTTTAAAACGTCTGCTTTCCACAGGAAGGTGATAAAACTGACGTGTTATGCGGTCCATTTTGCAGGAAGTGGTTAAAACATTGCATATCAGAAATGATGGGTTGTCCAGAGGTGGTCATATGGGTCACGGAGATGGATGGATTGGATTAGCAAAGATAAACCAATATATCATCATTGCTAGAACTGCTGAAAAGTTTACAAGTGAAATGCCGTCTGGCAAACTGTAAAAAGGCAGTTTAATGTATTCAGTACTGAAAAAGTGACTATCCTGATCCAGATGGATGGAGAATTGTGACTGACAGCTCTCCACCATCCCAGTGTTTTCCCAGCTGATGTCTAATTCCTGGGGTCATTTTTAATTTCCAGTGGCCACTTGTGAGTTGACCACTGTGTCCTGAGCAGATGGTATATGTACAGTACTACTAATATTTATCCTCCAACTATATTTTACATATATAGCTGTCAGACAGAAAGCTCACAAGTGCATTTGCAGCTGTTGCTGGCTGACAAACAAGCAAAACACATCCAGAATTACATATATTCATGGACCTCTGCAGGCCCTTCTACTTAAAGGACAACTGAGGCGAAAATAAACTAATTAAATAAATGTTTCCATCTATTTTCCTCCGCCTAAAAATGACTTTTTAAGATATTCCACAGTTTTATTTCATGTTTAAATCTACATTTTAAGTTTTAACTGTTTTATTGTTTTTACTCAATGACACATTCATTGAAGTATGCCAGAGGTGAAATGTATAAACTATTGACCCTTTTTATCTCTTTCCTGCTCTCAGAAGCCAGTTTCCGCTAGGAAAGTGTTTTATAGTTGGGATTTCTTATCAGTGAGTGTCACACTGTAGTCACTTCCTGTCTGAGTCAGGACTGAGTCAGCCATTTACATACTTGATATATAACTCTTTCAGGCAGAGAAAGAAAAAAAGGAACACAGCATAGTTATTTGTGTGCTAGGCACTGTACATACCCATGTCTATCTCATCATGTCACATGTCACTTCGGGTATCCTTTAACCACTTCAGCCCGCAGGTGTTTCCACCTCTAGGACAGAAGCAATTTTCTCCTGTCAGCGCTCCTTTCATTCATTTGCCAATAACTTTATTACTAATTATCACAACAAAATGATCTATATCTTGTTTTTGTTTCGCCACCAATAAGACTTTCTTTTGGGCGATACAATTTGCTAAGAGTTATTTTATTCTAAACGCATTTTAACGGGAAGAATAAGAAAAAAATAAAAATAATTATTTCTCAGTTCTCGGCTATTATAGTTTTAAAACAAAATGTTCTACTGTGCATAAAACCCACACATTTTAATTGCTCTTTTGTCCTGGTTATTACAACATTTAAAATATTCCCCTAGTACAATGTATGGCGCCAATATTTTATTTGGAAATAAAGGTGCTTTTTTTCAGTTTTGCGTCCATCACTAATTACAAGCCTATATGGGCAAAAGATAACGTTACGTTTTTTATGAATCAAGATGCCTCCTGATTGGAGGTATGTTTATTCATTCACAGGGGAACGGTTGCCTCAGGAAAACACTTGTTCCCCTTCCTCAATCGGCCCCCAGTGATAGCGGCAGGGAACAAGTGTGCACCCGACAAATGTAGGTATTGATATGCACAAATTTCACATAATTGTAATTTTGCTTTGTAATTTGCATTACAATGCAAAATTGTAATGCGAAATTTCACGAAAAACACTAATTCATTTGCATGTATATGTAATCAGTAGAGATGGCCCGAACGGTTCACCTGCGAACGGTTCCAGGCGAACTTTCGGTGGTTCGCGTTCGCCAGCGAACCACCGAAAACATGTTTGCTCAAATACCTATTTACAATAGCTCATCTCAAAGAAAGACGCTCTCATCATTTTCCCAGAAACACAAAGGACTGCTTTCGACCAGATTTACTTCAGATAACAAGTTTAGCTCATCAACCAAAGTGATTTCACTGCAACAGAAATATTTATGAGACATAAAGGATACTACAGCAAGCATAATAATCACTTCAAGGTGCAAATAGTAGCATTTTTTTAAAATGCGGTAATATCCATTCCTTGTACAAAATGCATGAAGTTAGCCAGTTCAACCATGAAAAAGTAGAGATGGAGAATAAAATCAAATGGAACTTTTATAGAAAAAGACACAGAACAGACACAGAACATGTATATTGCACAGCCAGACACAGAACATTTATATTGCAATTTTCTCCTGGCAGACTCAAAGCACCAGAGCTGCAGCCACTAGGACGCACTCAGGCAGTAGTGGTGTTTGGGAGACTTGCCCAAGGTCTCCTTACTGAATAGTTGCTGGCTTACTGAACATGCACAGTCAAGATTCGAACCTAGGTCTCCTGTGTCAGAGGCAGAGCACTTAACCATTACACTGTTCAACCACCCATATAAATAGTAGTATTTTACTGTAATCCAAATACAGTAATTTTTCAATAATTCACTGATGGGTTCTAGAAAAATGGTAAAAAATGTTTCCTTACAGAACCTTTTAAAGTTGAAACAGGGAGAAAATATTTAAGAAAATTAATGTTTTGCCTAGAATTTGTACGTAGGTTCAATAATAATTCTTATACAAGTGGACACATTAAAAATGCTTCAGAACACAAGATCATAATTTAGGTGAACTACCCTAATTAAAGGGGAGTAGGTATTATTAAATAAAAGTGGGAAACTTATCAGAGAAAATAACCACCTTTAGGATGTGATGAGACACGATTTGTATTACATACAGTAGCCTTGAACTGGAAGAGATAATCTTCACAGAACACCGAAAAAAACAAAACAAAGACAAAGTCCAGTATCCAATAGTGTGGAATGTTTATACACCAATAAATCTGTTGTAAGTGAAAGGACTACACACACAAGTCAGGTTGTAAGGGAAGCAACTACCAATTCAACTCTGTGGAGGAAAACCAGTCCCTGCTCTGGTATGGGTCCCCTGGATTCCAGGGACTCCAGTAATCATGTTCCACATTACTTTTATGGTAAAACAACAAAAATTGACTGATATTCTGCACTACAGACAAAAATATGGACATTTTCATTTTGCCAAATTTGTGTGAAAATGTCACTTTTTCTCACAGAAAAGAATATTTGAAAAAATATATGAGCATGAGGAAACACAATATTTATATACCTAAAAACACCTATGAATATATATATACGGGCATGAGAAAATACATTTTGCACAGATGAGTGTAAATGCGAAAATGTATAGTTATGCATACCAAAACATACTATACCACCAAATCAGGCTTTATGCAAAGTATTTAATGCATTTTACGCAAATAACATAAATCATGTAATGTACACAATGTATACATTGCAGCTATTATGCACATTACTAGCTAGCTGGTTCATTATGCAAGTTATGCTATTTTTTGTGCAATGCCGCTTAACCTGCCCAGCACCACTGGTGTGCATATCTATGCCCCTGTGGACTTCACTTCAGCACAAGGGGCGTAGAAACACATATCCCACTGTTTACAGCAACAGATGCTTAAACATTTTTTAAAAATCCCAATTTCAACTCCTGATTTCCCCCTCCTATCTATATAACTATAGTAAAATCATAGTTACCTTAGGGACTGAGCTTTTTTAATATGTATATCATTAGGGTATATCACTATTACTTTGGCAAATTAGGGCTTGTAATCAGTGGTGAACCGAAGTTTCACAATTACGCATCATAATCATAATGCGAAATTTCAGAGAAAATCGTACTTAATTTTGTATGTAATTTTAATATTTAATAATTTTGCTTAATTTTTCGCAAATCCCCAATACATGCGGTTGATACCAAAATTGCTACATTTGTTAAGGAGAATAGTGGGTACAAGTAAAAAAAAAGAATTTTTAAAAAAGACCTTGTAGTTTTTGAGAAAATTTATTTTAAAAATGCAAAGAAATTTTTTTTTTAAACTGTCATTTTTCTAAGTTTAAAAAACACCCTTTCTTTGCATTTTTAAAATCAGTTTTCTCAAAAACTACAAGGTCTTTTTGGAAAATTCCTTTTTTGACTCGTACCCACTGTGCTTAACATATGTAGAAATTTTGGTGTCAATAGCATGTATAGGGGCTTTGCTATTCACTGCTAAAGTTGGCATGAAATTACACGAAAATTACGCAAAATTTTACGCAAAATTACAAATGACTATGCAAAATCAATTGACTTTACAAATCGCACTTACGTGTAGGCATAATTGCGAAAATGTACGCGGAAATTTGCATAATCATAATTAGCTAATTACGATCATCACTGCTCATAATTATTGATTTAGTAAGAAAGAAACACAAATGGAAAAATTACAACTTTATTTCCAAATAATAGCTAGGAACCTAATTTAAACATTGTAATAACCGGGACAAATGGGCAAATAAAATGTGCTAGTTTTCTCCATCATAGCACATTTTATTTTAAAACTATAATGGCTGAAAACTGAGAAATAATGTAATGGTTGGTGTCAGCACACAGAGAGTATTTGATTATTGATGATCTGCAGTATCACCAATAATACAGATGTATACCTGATCATTAGTGATCTGCAGAATCACCAACAAATACAAGTATGGCTAACCTCTCGACACCTAATAAAGTGTAAGTGTTTGGGGTGCAACTGTACCTTAAATGGTAATGAGACCTCACCAGAGGGGCTGGTGAGGTATACCAGTACACAGAGTGTGTACTAACGTACAACCTCCAGCAAGCTGGAGAGACAAAACTGAAGAGGCTGAATCTCCCGAGGAGCGGGTGATTCAGACTATACTGCAGGTAATGAAGGCTAGACTATAGCTGTAATGATTGTGGAATTCTCTCCGTGATCAGCGCACATGACGTGCGCTGACACTGCGGAAATCCTCCACAAGCGTATAATTTGAGGGAACCCAGCAAAAGGTGCAACGCACCTGTAGAGGGAAATTCCTGTCAGCAGGTGGAGCTGTGGAGTGCAGAGGAACAGCTCCTCTGCCCTGCCACAGACGCCAGACAGGAATTGTACGAAGGGAAGAAACGCAGGGCAAGATAGCCCTGAAAGAGAGTGAGCAAAGGGACAGATTGTATGTGTGTCCACCAATCTAGTCGCCACCCTGCGACGATGAACACACAACCATGAAGACCAGGTGAGAAGACAATCGCCAGAGATGGCGATTGCTAACAGCGACACAAGACCGAATAAGCACAGATGAGGAATGTATGTATGTCCACCAATGCAGCCGCCAACCTGCGACGGTGGACACACAACAAAGGAAACCAAGTGAGAACGCAATCGCAAGAGAAGCGATTGCGAAAGAGAATGAGCACAGGGACAGAATGTATGTATGTGCCCCAATCTAGTCGCCAACCCGCGACGGTGCACACACAACAGCAGAAACGAAGTAGGAATGCAATCGCAAGAGAGGCGATTGCCAGAGGTGACACAAGGCTACAGCAAGGCAGAGCACGAGAGTAGCAAAGGCACAGAAAATCATACAATTAGAAGATAAGGAAAATAACAAATGCTAACTAAACGCGAACACCGCACTCACAGCGAACGCGTTTGCTGCGCGGTCTCCACATGTTAAGCACAACAGAGACAAGCACGCCTAACTAACCAACACAAGACAGACACGCTTGCTATACGGTTGCCTTACCGCAGGCACCAGCAGGCGTGGACAGACAGACATACAAACGAACAACAGGAATGAGTCACACAGGAACCACTGCTCTTACTGTCAGAGCCAGTGCGAACCAAGTATGAGAAAGATCCACTGCTCTTCTGTCAAAGCAGTGTGATCCAAGCACACAACAGACAGAAGGAGTAACCAGAAGCAACTGTAGCTAAGGTTATCTCCAAGATACAGACCACAAGAATCCACCGCCTCTAACGCTAGGGCGAGTGCGATCCAGACAGACAGAACGATTTCCTGTCGACCGCCGCCGGCGACAGGACAATCGCAAGACAGAAGGAGTTACCGGTAGCAACCGCTGCTCCAGCCTACACTCCCAGACAGAACAAGGCAAACCGATAATACAGTCCTGACTGCACCTAACAAGGATGCCTAGCGCAGTCCCAAGAATTACTCTAAGCTAATCTTAAACAATCCAACAGAGAAGGCTGACACTCCAGGAGTGTGTTAACAAACTGTTATGACCAGCCAAGTACTGTGGAATCACATAGTATATATAGAGCCAGCCTACAAAGGATGTGGCTAGGCAATTTGCATGACAAACGTATGCAAATTCCTCAGCAGCAGCAAGCTGCAAAACTGTCAAAAGGTCTCTTTTCCAGAGACCTGCAGAATGCAGACCTGAACAGTGGTCAAAAAGCTTCCTGCCTGCGCAGGCAGCTGAGCGGATCATTGCAATAGCCTAACAGAGCTGCTGAACCAGCGGAGCTGGCGCAGAAACACCTCACCAGTGGCGAGGGTCCACTGGCGAGTGGAATGGTCAGACAGGCAAGGCTCGGCAACAGAGAGGTAAGTATCGGTACAGAATCGTGAGACAAGAGAGTAAACGGTAATCAGGCAGAGGTTTAGCAACAGGTAGGCAGACAGGCGAAGGTACAGGATCAGAAGGCAGGATCAGAGTCAGAGGGAATAGCTAAGAGTCACACACATGAGATCAAACAGTAAGCAATATCCTAGTCTTGGTGTGAAATCCGTAGCATCAACACCAGGGAACTAGTCTAAACAAATAACAATAAACAGAAACAGTCTCCTAGTCTTGGTGTGAAATCTGTAGTATCAACACCAGGGAACTAGCCTAAGGTCTGCGCACTAACACGCAAGCATTCACGACAACAGACAAAGTAGCAATGCAGCCCGGAGGCTTAAGAAGCAGAGGAGACCCCACTGGCACGCCCACTCCTCTGAGCCAATGAGGAGCGGCTAAGGTCTCCTCTGACGTCAGCTGACCCGCAGATCAGCTGACAGCCTTCCTCGCTGCATAAAGGTCACGTCTGTGCGCGCGCCTGCGCACTACGGCGACCCTCTGCACATAAGAACACTCCGTCCTCTGCGTCCTAGGCGCCGCATGGACGGATGCGCACATGGGGACGGCTGCGGCGGCGGAGCTGCATGCCGCAGCTACCTTGAATATTACAAATAATTATTTATTTCATGTTTTTCTTATAATTTCCTTTAAAATGCAGCTAAAATAAAATAATTATTTGCAAAAAGTACCAAACAATGTATAGATCATTTTGGTGTTGTAAGTGGCAATAAAGTTATTGGCACATGAATGGGAGGAGCATGATGTGTGAAAATTCCTCTGGTTTTTAAGGGGAAATAACCTGTGATGGGGAAGTGGTTAAACTTTACATACACTGTAAAATGCATAGTAACATGTAGTGAATCTATTCCTTTTGCATCAAAGTATAATATCATTTTGCAGAACATTAAAGAAAATGTAAAATGTTAGTATAATCCATAAAATACAACAGCTTTGACAATCCTAAAAAGACAAAGTTAATAGGAAAAAATATAACTGTAAAAATGACATCTTCAAGCCCTGAGTTTGCCGCCCAATGTTTCATTAATCAGACCACTCACATATGGTAGTTCTGAAAAGGCACATGGTAACTGAATAATAAAAGATACCAGTCTTATGATATCCAACTTACCGGTAGATGTTCAGTGCAAGCTTGTGCAGTCACAAGCACAGGAATAAGGTGTCAGAGGACATTTCATTACTGCTTCAGAATCCTGTTCCCATGAAGCCTACTGCTGTAATGGAGACAGATGTAACATAGGATGGCAGTTCATTAATGTGCAGAAATCCATTTCATGCGGAGTCCTGTGACTTCATGTTGTAACTGAAATTTTTATGATAGGACTGCAGATGAACAAATGTCACCATTTACAGTTCCTTGTTAGTATGGCACTATTGTATTCGATTGAGTGGTTACACAGATGAAGAGACACAATCGGATATGTGACATGGACACCTGTTTAACCCTGCGGTATGATTATTTCTGGGTTTTAGGGTCTAAATGCGGTGCATTTCTTTACAAGCTTTTAGACCCTAAAACCAGGGGAAAAAAAATCATACCTCAGAGAGATCTGCGGCAGCCCTGCACTTACCTCCCTGGCAACCAGCACTGCAATTCTCCCTCCGTCCTCCAGGTGGTGCTGCAACACTAGTGAGATTGCCGTCTGTTGTCATGAGAGGGATGTGGAGGCTGACATACAGTATTTATTCCTAGAGATGGGCCGAACTGTTTCCCCGGCGAATGGTTCACGGTGAACAAGGGGTGTTCACGTTCAGATCGGCAAGTAAACACTTGTTCGATTCGCCTTCTATATATTATAATGGAGCAAAATAATAACCCCTCACCCCAGAGTCAGCAAACACATGGCAGCCAATCAGCTATCCCTCCCACCTGGACTCCTCCCCCCCCCCCCCCCCCCACACACACCTATCTATCAGAAAGCCAGCACGGCAGCTATTTGCAGTCTGTGTTTGGCTTCTGAGCTAGGCAGATCAGCGAGAGTGGGCAGCTGGCAGGGTGAGTGTTAGATATGCCTGTGTTTTGTGTCCTCAGTGCAGATTCTTGCTGCTACCACATTGTCCTGAATAACTAAGCCCTTCTTAGGGCTGGTACATTGGTGTTCTTGCTATTGTATTGCTGTTCTGTGTCCAGTGCACAAGTTAGCTGTTGGAGACAGCTCTGCTGGTCCTAATAGTGCACCAACCATAACCCAATAACCCTTCACCACCACTACTGGCATCTAGTATCCACTACTGCGTCCTGTATAAGGCTTCAGTGCAGAATCACTTAACTGTCAATGAACTGTCAATGGACTACCTCAGTCCGACCATAGAGGCTGGAAAACCGCGATCGCCTGCACTCACACGAACGTGCGCACAAGCACGGCTGCCACTACACACCACTACACAAACACTGCTGCCGAGAGGACTAACATTTATGTCCTGGAGGTGTCAGCTAGCAAAAACAATGATTTGCTCACCTGACTTTATCACTAAATCTCTTTGCGGTTGATTGCGGTGCATTAAACTTGGTGTTTCGTCTGTCAGTGTGAACCGGGCCTAACTCTTAAACTACCTGATGGATGTGTACACACCGGACATTTTAAAGCACTTAATTCCACAAATTTAGGAATATATTGTGATTTTTGCCCTTTAGAGATTAAAACACGGCTCTGTGTTAACTCCATCATTTGTGGTGGTACTTTTGCCATGAATCCCCCTCCAGCATGTCGAAGGTCCATGTGTTAGGTCCTTGACACAACTTTTCCATCACTTTTGTGGCCAGAAACAGTCTTTGTAGATTTTAATATTCATCTGTCTATTGAAGTCTATGGCGGTTTGCCAGATTCGCCTGTTTGCAAACTTTTGCGGAAATTTGCGTTCAAAGTTTGCAAACTGAAAGTTTGATGTTCGGGCCATCATTATTTATTTCCTTTAAAACAATACTAATTGCCTGTTTATCCTCTGCTTCTAATACTTTAAGCCACAGACCATGAACAAGCATGCAGGTCAGGTGCTCTGACTGAAGTCTGACTAGATTAGTTGCATATCATCATCGACAGAGTAAAAAATTGCAGTGTGGTTCACCCCTGATATATAAAAATATTACAAATAAAAAGTTAGCCTGGTCTGCTGCAATTCATTAGGTCCAGCTGCGTCGCTGAGTGCAGTCATTATTCTTAACTCCAGATCGCGGGTCCCTTTATGCTGACCCTTGGATGTTTGTATACGATGTGCCTCTGAGGAAGCGGCCGCTGGCCGCGAAACACGTGTCAGGCTATCTTTTTATGTGAAGCGGACGTTCGGTCTTTGTATCTACGTGCATTGTCCACGATTTGGAGAGATTGTAAACAGAGAATAAACTACGAAGAAAAAAAACGTTGGTTCTAAAAAACCCCGCTGTGCTGTTTGTTTGTAATTGTAATAGATTAGCTGCATGCTTGTTTCAGGTCTGCATCTGCAATTCAGACACTGCTAATGCCAGAAATAGCATTGTCTCGGAAGAGGACCGTGTGGAGACGCAATGCAGAAAGCATCCGACTAGTGGACATGTGCCCTAAGTAATTTGCTGAAAAATGCAAAAGGCTTTGTTAGTTCTTTGTAACATTAAATGGATTCATTAATATGGGTAGCAAACTTTGAAAACCTCACCACTACCCTTTTTTTTGTTTTGTTTTTTGCACTTCTAAGTAATAATGCTGAAATTGTTTGCATTTATTATTGCGATAAATAGAGCCACACTGAACTCACTGAGTTTTCCTCAAGAAAAGAGAATTTTTTTAAAATTCCTAGGAAGCAAAATAGTCACACTGTAAGTGACAAGGGAGAGACTAAAGGTCCGTACACACGCCGGACTGGAGGCAACGACCTCCCGCTCCGGGCGGATCGCTCAGAAACAGCCGTATCAGTCCGCCGACAGTGCATACACACGCCGGACTGTCGTTGGAACGCCCACCCAGCGGGAGGTAACGACGGACCCGTGGTTGCCTCCAGTCCGGCGTGTGTACGGACCTTTAGAATGGATTTCATAATTAGCTTTAGATCAGGTATATAAAGACAAGATAATACAACCTTCTGTTATTCCCTTCATTAGTCTTTCTCTAACAGCTCCAATTAATGCTAACAATATATGTCTAAGTAACACAGGGCCCTATGGGAATTTATTGGGTGTACACACACACACACAGAGTAGAAATGGGGGTCTTTGGGAAAGCTTTCTATATGGAATATAATACTCCTGAAGTAAAGTTAATTTCAAAACTGGCAAATTGGCTAAATCCATGAGTGGTGTAAGGTGTTAACCCACCATGTTCCTTCTCCATCTTCCTGCAGTTTCGGTGATGTTGTGAAACGCAGCATATGATGTTGATGTCACATGCCTACAGGAAACAGTTATGTGACACTGCCAAAAGAGGTTTGGCAAACTAAGCTACTTAAAGTAAACCAGAGATGAAAACAAGTAAAGACTTAATACTTACCAGGGGCTTCTTCCAGCCCCATAAGCTTGTCTTAGTCCAACGCCGTCATCCTGCAGTCTGCCGATCAGCCGCGATCAACCCCGGTAACAGTTCAGTCGTGTCAAGTCTGGGTCTTCTGTGCATGTGTGGGCTCATCACGGCTGAATGGCAGACCGCGGGAGGATGGGGTGGGACTCAGACGAGATTATGGGGCTGGAGGAAGCCCTGGGTAAGTATCAAATCTGCACTTTTTAAAATCTTTGGTACACTTCTGATATCTGGGGGGCTACTAATTTATGAGGGGCTTACCAGGTTATTTAACCTCCCTGGTGGTAAGCCCGTGCTGAGCACGGGCTATGCCGCCGGAAGGCACCGCTCAGGCCCCGCCGGGCCGATTTGCATAATTTTTTTTTTGCTACACGCAGCTAGCACTTTGGTAGCTGCGTGTGCAATGCGATCGCCGCCGATCCGCCGCTATCCGTCGCGCCGCGGCTGCCCTCCCCCCCAGACCCCGTGCGCTGCCTGGCCAATCAGTGCCAGGCAGCGCTGTGGGGTGGATCGAAATCCCTATGACGTCACGACAGGGGAAGCCCTCCAGGAGATCCCGTTCTTTGAACGGGATCTCCTGATCTCCGATCGCCGGAGGTGATCGGAGGGGCTGGGGGGATGCCACTGAGCAGCGGCTATCATGTAGCGAGACCTTGTCTCGCTACATGAAAAAGAAAAAAATAAATTAAAAAAAAACGGATTTGCTGCCCCCTGGCGGATTTTTAGCAAACCGCCAGGAGGGTTAATTATGATATCTTGGGGCAGGCACTCCAGGCTTCCTAATTCTATCTGTGAACAGTTCCTAACTGTTTTTTGGAAAAGGGCACTTTGCCGGATTGCTTTTTTGGGGGGAGTGGAGTATTGCCTAATTATGTGTTTTTTATGTGGGGGAGGGGAGCACAGTGCCTAACTATTTTGGAGGAGAGAACATTGCCATGTCATATATTTTGGGGTCAAACTGCCTAATAATGTTTTGGGGGCACACTGGCTAAATATGTTTTGGGTGCACACTAACTATTTATAGATTTGGGGGTAAATGCTACCTAATATTATTCTTTGGAGGGACATTTTGTCTAATTATGTTTTTTTGGAGGTCCATGCTGCCTAATTATTAAGGGGACATTGTGTACCTGTCTGGGAGGTATGTTGTCTAACTATGTTGGTGAAGGGGAAATCTGCCTAATTGTATAGTTTGGGGGACCTGCTGCCTGTTTATATTTTTTAAAGGGGCAAGTTCCCCCAAAACAACATAAGTAGGCAGTAATTATGTTGTTTGAGGGGTACATGCTGTCTAATTATGGTGTCTGAATATTACCTAAGATTCTAGGACTGATTATTGTGCAAAACAGCCCATGCAATTCATTTTTGTTTATCTCATATGGCTTTTTTGCAAGATAGTGCCTAATCTTTTATTTATTTATTTATTTATTTATTTTTTTAGGAAAAAGAGCTTTGTCCAAAGTTTTGCTGGGATGCCACTGATGTCTAAATACACCCCTGTAAGGTTTACATATGTTATATGGTCTCACCCTTCAACTACCAGGGCCAGGCATGCCTTAAAGTCTATGCATACCTTAAGATTGCCCTTCCAGTGGTATTCTAAGGTTACCAGTATCTTCTGGTTTTCTAGCAATGTAATGTGTCTTATACGTTTTGTTAACCTTGCAATGGACCCTGGGGGTCAGGGCCGGATTTGTACTCTTTACCACCCAAGGCCGCTGTCACCAGCCGCCCCATCCAGTATAGGTAGCCAGATGACCCCCTCCCCCTTCCCTCTAGTATAGGTAACCTGATGACTCCCTTAATCCCTCCTTTCCCCACTTCCCCCTTTCAGTATAGGTAGCCAGCTCGCCTTCACACCGCAGCAGCCATCAGTGTCACTCATTTCTCTGCTCATCTCCAGTGCAGAAGCTTCCTTTTCCCCTCTGTCTCCAATGCTGCCCAAGTCCACACCCGCCGGCTACAATGCAAACATGTACAGAGAGCAAGGTGGCTGCTGCACAGGTGGCTAGCAGCAGAGTGCCGTGATCAGCGATCGCCGTATCTCCCTGCATTGCAGCATTTGCAAGTTTGCAAAGGCTACATAAGGTCAGCCTGCTGCTTTGGTGCCCTTGCTCCTGTGGTGCCCTAGGCCATGGCCTAGGTGGCGTTGTCTTAAATCCGGCCCTGCTGGGGGTCACTATAGCGGGTTCCGGGGGCTAGTTTTTTCACTCACTCCTAAAAAGAGAAGATCACAAATTATCAGATGGCTTATATACTAAGCTTTGCCATACATCTGGAATTTTACAATATTTATATATATGTTGTATTGCTATTCAGGTCATGGATGAATTTAGTCCAAGTTTTCCCAATTCAGATTTTTCTGGGCAAAAACAGATATTGAAAGGTTTCTAAATAAAACAAAAAGCCTGATATTGGTGGGCTATCCAATATGCCATGATCCACCAATCAGTGGGAAGAGAGGGGCAGAAGAGTCTGTTAAATCTGTCACCTTGGTGATAGCAAGTATCCCACTGGATGTCCTTTGATCGCTTGGTATTTGGCCACAAAAAAAATAATAAACAAAATGACAATTAACAGATCAGGGACCAGTTGATTATTAGTATGTTTTTATTATGTTTATAGATATTTTTATGTTTATAGAATATTCTGCAAGCGTCCAGGAGCTCCAAACAATGCTCAAAAGCCAAATGATTGGTGTGCCCAGGTCCTCACCCCGGTACCTAGGGGGTCACAACAGCTTGTAATCCACGAAGGACCGGCACCACACAGGGTAAGTATAGCTCTTTAGGATTTTATTAATGCAGGCATGACACCAACAACAAACAGTTGTTTCGGCCTCCTCTGGCCTTTCTCAAGTTGTAAAATGGTCATATACAGCATCACATATCAAACACAGACATTTATAAGAGAGATCCACCCCTCAGGTGAAGCCCCTGACCAATCATAGGAGGCAAGCAATGGAGGACCTGATGGGAGACTGATACGTCCACAAGAGGACCAACAGAAACTGCACATTTCAAAAGAAAACTCACCAATCAGGTGTGCAGGAGGAGACCCCGCTGTCAGCAGCCAGTGCGAGGGCAAACGAGCGCGTCAGAGCCGCATATCCGCCGCCTCCTATACACGGAAGCAAGCGTTCTGGCCTCAAAGTCATGTGAGAGAGTCACATGACTTGGTCAGCTGATAACCAAACAGCCAATCCTATGCGCCCCAGCCGTCACCCAGCGCAGAGACAGCCCACGCATCATCACAGTAGGTGGTGCTAAAGCGGCTAAAATATTGTCATAGCAACATAATCAACATATACAGACACGGACCGCAGCACTCACCATACTGCTGCGTGGTTAAAGGGGAACTCCGCTTGCTCTCCAAATGCATCCTTTGTTGGTCTGAAAAATAAAATAAAAACAAAATCAATTAAAACCACAAAGTGTCAATACTATACTACAAAATTAAACATATACAGAAATGCACCGTCAAGTCACCACCATCCTAAATGCAGAATCCCAAATCTAGCTCGCGATTGAGCCCTGCCCTGCCCATAGCATCCAAACGCCTAATCCAGCCAGCCTCCCTACGTAGAAGTTCTTTGGTTCTGTCCCCTCCCCTCCAATTGGGGGGAACCCCATCTATGGCCATCACCCTAAGTTGGGAAACATTATGTCCGCAGGATTTAAAATGTTCAGCCACTGCCTGTCCCACCGTGCCAAATCGACACCACATATTCAGGCTCATAAGATTAGAACTGGGATGTTCCCCTGCCTGTCCTGCCACATGTGCAATAGTGTCATACGCGGTAATACTTTTGTACATCCCACCTTGGGCACTGTGTACCATATCAAGGGACACTATACATGTGATTCTAACTATGTAGTATATCTTCTTAAATGTCCATGTAGCTTTGTCTACATAGGTATGACTACACAGTGTCTCAAGGTGAGGATCTCTGCGCACAAATCTGCTATTAGAAATGGCACGGTGGGTCAGGCAGTGGCTGAACATTTTAAATCCTGCGGACATAATGTTTCCCAACTTAGGGTGATGGCCATAGATGGGGTTCCCCCCAATTGGAGGGGAGGGGACAGAACCAAAGAACTTCTACGTAGGGAGGCGGGCTGGATTAGGCGTTTGGATGCTATGGGCAGGGCAGGGCTCAATCGCGAGCTAGATTTAGGATTCTGCATTTAGGATGGTGGTGACTTGACGGTGCATTTCTGTATATGTTTAATTTTGTAGTATAGTATTGACACTTTGTGGTTTTAATTGATTTTGTTTTTATTTTATTTTTCAGACCAACAAAGGATGCATTTGGAGAGCAAGCGGAGTTCCCCTTTAACCACGCAGCAGTATGGTGAGTGCTGCGGTCCGTGTCTGTATATGTTGATTATGTTGCTATGACAATATTTTGGCCGCTTTAGCACCACCTACTGTGATGATGCGTGGGCTGTCTCTGCACTGGGTGACGGCTGGGGCGCATAGGATTGGCTGTTTGGTTATCAGCTGACCAAGTCATGTGACTCTCTCACATGACTTTGAGGCCAGAACGCTTGCTTCCGTGTATAGGAGGCGGCGGATATGCGGCTCTGACGCGCTCGTTTGCCCTCGCACTGGCTGCTGACAGCGGGGTCTCCTCCTGCACACCTGATTGGTGAGTTTTCTTTTGAAATGTGCAGTTTCTGTTGGTCCTCTTGTGGACGTATCAGTCTCCCATCAGGTCCTCCGTTGCTTGCCTCCTATGATTGGTCAGGGGCTTCACCTGAGGGGTGGATCTCTCTTATAAATGTCTGTGTTTGATATGTTTATAGAATGGAACATATAGAAGGTACAGCCTGAATTGCTATAATACGCCACTGGGGGCAAACTCTAACAGCAGTAGAGCTGCAAGAGTTTAGTTTACAGCGATACTTTAATTATAATCTAATAAAAAGAAATGCATAAATAACTTCACTGTAATCTGCATCTTTTTTTTAGATATTGCAAAGTTTTCACCTGGAGTGGGGATTTAATTTTACACTGCAATTATTACTACTGGATTGAGCGCAGTATGAAATGCTGTTGCAATGTAGTAGAAGAAGTATTTAATTCAGCTTTAAGGACGTAATGACACTTGTGTCTGCAGGAACCACAGATGATTCCCCACAAGCGTTTTGCAGCATGATTGTGCATTTTGTGTGCATTGTCCATGTCCATGTTTCCCTATTGCTCAAGTGGGCGATGTTACAGTTTAACTGTGTGCTGACCAGAAAGCTGTTATGGGTAATGGCCATTTTCAAAATGTAGGACGGAAAATTCCCTTGATCACAGTAAACAAACAGGACGTGGGACAGGAGAAAGACACTGAGGAGTAGACTACATGGAAGGTAAGTATGACTTGTGTATGCTTATTTTGACTTTTAATTTTCAGTTCAGGTTTTCTTTAAAGGGGTACTGTAAGGTCAAAAACATCTCACTGCCAGCGTGCAGCCCACAACCATGTTATCAGGGAAAACCTGGTCTTTTCTGGGAAAAAATGCCTATATGCAATGTTATTGCAGCTTTAACTCTTAAGCCCTACCCCCTGAGGCCACAGATCCGCAGCTGTATATTAATTAGGATGCACAGCCTTCTGGGTAGTAGCAGTTGTGTGCTTCCTGATCTCTACTCGCCCGGTAGTGATGGGAAGTCTGGCTCTTTTCAATGAATCGATTCATTTGATTCAATTCATTAAAAAGAACTGCATCATGAACTGAATCATTTGATTCATTTCACTGGGGAGGGTGTAGGTAGCAGTAACTGGTTGCTAGTCACTCCCCTCCCGTGCTAATTGGTCCAGACATTTATTATTCCTCCTCCTGCTGTGTGTGGGCCCTTTTCCACTAGCTGCTTTTTTACCAAAAACGCATGCGTTTGCTGATTCTTAAAGAGAACCTAAACTGAAAATTAAAAGTCAAAATAAACAAAAACACGCCATACTTACCTCCTGTGTAGTCTACTCTTCAATCTCTTTCTCCTCTCCTGCGTCCTGTTTGTCCACTGTGATCAATGGAATTCTCTGTCCTCCATTTTGAAAATGGCCATTACCCCATAACAGCTTTCTGGTCAGCACACTGTTAAACTGTAACATCGCCCACTTGAGCCATAGGGTAACATTTCCTCGCACATTCAGTTGTAACTGACAGCAGCTGATATATAACTGACAGCAACCGGTGTATTTCAGTTCTGACAAAATATTGTCAGAACTGGAAGGAATCACTGTAAGAAGAAAATGGTGAGCTTCTGAGAGGAATGGACAGTGAGGTAAGTATGTAATATTCATTTGCAGCTACATCATGTGTTTATTTTAATTATTTTTACTCACTTCAAGTTCCCTTTAAGGCCTCTTTCACATTAGACAACGCATGCAGGAGCCATTCTTCTGCATGTGTTGAATAGCCAGCGGCTTGTCATTAAGATGCTGCAGTGCGACGCAATCAGCGGCGGTAGTAATTAACCCGATGGGAAACCGCCGGCTCCCGACAATAAAAAGCTCCCGGGTGTGTCGTGCCGCAACGCATCGAAACGCAGCGTCGGGTGTGAAAGGTAAAATGAAAATCTATGGATTTTCATTTTACCTTGGTTAACACAAAGTATCAACTTTGCATTGAAATGCAGAAAAAGGGCTCTAGTGTGAAACAGCCCTAAGTGCAGCCTGTCTAAAATAATAATCCTGGGTGGCCTTTTCCACTGCTGCGCTCCGATTTTTAAAAAAACTCAAATGCATTTCTGTGCGATTATGATGCATTTTGCGTTTCAATGTAAAGTATAGGAACGCATGAAAACCGCTTTGCGTTTTGTATTGATTTAACCACTAGTATCTATTTTCAAAAAATCAAGACAACATTTACCAATCAGAAAAATGCAAACGCATAAAAAACGCACATCAAAATTGGTCAAAAGCATTTTGCAATGGAAAAGGACCCTGTGCAGCTCCAGTTCCTGACTCATCCACTAAACTGATTTGGTTCAGTGTGATGAGTCAGATCACTCGATTCACAGGAAAGAACCGGTTCAAATGAACCAATCACTTATGAATCGGACATCACTACCACCAGGCAGAGGGAACTGCAGAGAGCACGAGCTGCCTGTGTCTGTGTGTGTCCCTCTGAACCTTTTTCCTGCAGCGACTGAGCAGGAATTTAAGAATAATTTAAGAATAAGAGAGAGAGGGGATAACTTGCCTCACAGAGACGCAGAAACCTAAAAATGTCCACAGACTGCTTTAGCCATTGTCCCCCTACCCCCTTTCATGTCTCCCTTTTTCCCCTTGCTTTGGCAATACCTGTATGAATCTTGGTTATGCCAATAAAGCTATCTTTGATTTGATTTGACTCAGCAGTTCCCACAGCAGCATTCCCAGAGTATATACAGCACAGGCATGCAGGAAGTGAGAAGACCACCCTGCCCATCCACTCTCCCACTGGCTAGCAGAATGCTATGAGAGCTGGGTGTCAGATGTCAGGAAGAGCTGTGCAGAGAGGGGCTGGTGGGAGAGAAATGGCAGCCAGCACTGGAGAGCTCTGCACACACTATGTGAATGGAGGGTATAAGGGACACAGTGAGAGCTCTGCACTGGCCCTGCTGTAGCTGACAGGCTTCCCTCTCTGCACATTGTCAGGTTATTGCCCTGACTGGCCACTGATGTCTTGGAGGCACAGTCCTTTCTGGCAAAGGGGAACCTGGATTTCTTACTATAGAGACAAAATTACAGTGATAATGCACTTTTATTTAAAACTGCACATATGTGGAAAAAGATCATGTGTATATATATATATAGTGTTGCTACTCTTGCCTTGACCCATTCATAAGGCACTCTAATAACTCACACTCATTTTTTTAAAACCGGTTATTGTGCATCACATGCAGAGCCAGTAAACAGTTGCTATGTTAGTATTTGTTCATATACAATTTATGTAAATAAGTTAGAACTGAATTTGCTGTTTATTGAAAGTGGAGTTAGCTGAGATCAGCTAACTGGGCATATTTATACATACCTGGGGCTCCCTCTAGCTCAGCACTGGGCAAACTACGGCTCGCTTTTGCTGCTTCTCTGGTCTTCCGAAAATTCTATGTTCGAGACATCTCTACTATCTCTATTGATCCCTCCTGCCCCTTTCCTTATTAATTGTTGTGGCCAGGACTTGAGCTTTTTTGGCATTTCCTTTATCAAGAAAGTGTCACTTAGGTCTCGTTCACACTGGAGACGTTTTGTGATTTTTTTTTAAGCGCTGACGATTTTAAAAACCGCCCTGAAAGCGCTTGTGCAATGATTCTCTATGAGAGAGTTCACATCTGAGTGGTTTGTTTCCGATCTGCTCAGCAAAGCGCTGCCTGTACCATTTTTGAGGCGATTCAGCCTCAATGGAAGGTATAGGAAAAACGCATTGTATTTATTCTTTTCCGGGTCAAAGAGTTCCCTTTCTGACTTGCGTCAGGGAGTGAATTAAAAAAAAACGCTTCGGGAAAAGCGCTTAGAAAACCGCATCGCCCACCCAAACGCCGGGAGAGGAAAAAAAAAACGCCTCTAAAAAAGCCCAACGCGGACGGACACGCGAGTGGAACGCAATGAGAATGAGGCCTAAGCACTGGGTAAATTGCAGAAAATGGGAATGTCACTTAAGGTGGCCACTAACGGTCCAATTTCTAGCGAAAAATTGTTCGAGCGATCAGAAATTCTGATCGGATTGGTTGTAAATAATCTCCATTGGTGGACACACTAGATTATGAAAGAGTGAAAAAAATGTCGTCCGAATGAATTTTCGTCGAACCAAAATTTGGATTTTTCTGTTGGTTGTGATAGAAAGGAAGCAAAGATTGGTTTGTTGATGGTGTAGTGAACGATGTATTACAATATTTCACTTCCGATCAGAATTTCTGATCGCTCGAACGATTTTTCGCTAGAAATTGACCGTTAGTGGCCAGCTTAAAGGAATACTTAATTCAAAATTTAAAAAAATGATTTTTACTCACCTGGGGCATCCCTCAGCCCCCTGAAGCTGTATGGTGCCCTCGCAGCCTGGCTCCGATCCTCCTGTCCCCGCCGGCGGCTACTTCCGGGTTCAGCGACAGCCGCCGACAGGCTGGGAAGCCTAAAGGGTGATATAGCGGCTGGGAACGCGGAGAATCACTCGCGTTCCCAGCCTGTCGGCAGCTGACGCCGAACCCGGAAGTAGCCGCCAGTGGGGACAGGAGGATCGGAGCGAGGCTGCGAGGGCACCATACAGCTTCAGGGAGCTGAGGGATGCCCCAGGTGAGTAAAAATATTTTTTTTATTTTGACTTAAGTATTACTTTAATAGTACATACATTGCTCAATGTGCTCAGTGTTGCCCTTGACTTGTGTATTAAGTCGACCCCTATACTTTTATTTAGTGAGTCAGACATACATTTCTAGACATATACTCAAGTATATACGGTATGTAATATTCATTTGCAGGAGGTACATTATGTGGGGTTTTTTGTTGTTTTTTACTAATTTTATAATTTTACTTGATTGTTTCAGGTTCACTTTAATGTTGGGCAGAAAACTGGCTTTAAGTATTTTTCCCTCCATGTAAATGTTGAATGACAATTCTAATTGTGTCAGTTTATTTCTAGGGATTTTGTGTCACTCCAATATTAATTAAAGAATTCTCAATAATAAATGATTTGATTTTGTGTCACTTCAATATTGATATATTATTTCTCAATAACACAGTATTTGATTCATAAGGTTATCCCAATCAGTGACAAAAAATGCATTTTTTTCCATAGAAATACTGGGGAAAAAGCAAACATTGCAAATCAATAGGAAATTGTCTAATAACCTGTTATTTAAACATACTGTAGATGCACTGGCATTGTCACTGTCGCTAACTGTATAGAAAATCAGTGGGACATTCAATTTTGTTCCAGGTCTCCATCATGGCAAGTTGCCGATAAACTATCTGCCAACCAAATCTACTGTAATAAATCAGATAGTAGGTAAGGGAGAGAAATACCACTACAGGCTGGCCTGGACACTTCAGATAGCAGATAAGCCTATGTCACTTTCAATGCTGTCAATGGTTGAGCTAAGAAGTGCAGACTATAGTGTAATCAACTAGGAAAGTATCTGAATCAGAAGTTTTCAAATATGGTTCAAAGTTAAAGAGATACTGAAGCGAAAAAAAAAAAAAATGATATAATGATTTGTATGTGTAGTACAGCTAAGAAATAAAACATTAGGAGCAGAGACATGCGTCTAACATTGTTTCCAGTACGGGAAGAGTTAAGAAAATCCAGTTGTTATCTATGCAAAAGAGCCATTGAGCTCCATGACTTTCAAAGTCGCAGAGAGCTCTGTCTTCTGAAGCTTATTATCTCAACTGTCAGTTACTGTATTGTTTTTTTCTCTGCAGAGAATAGTTCAAAAGTTAATTGGCCTGCTCTGTAAAATCATTTAGAATGCTGAGTAGTGTGTAAACTGCAAATATTAGAGAATGATGCAATGCTATAAAAAACTATATCACTGAAAACAAAAATATGAGAATATTTTCTTTGCTACTAATGTTCTAGTAATTATCCGTACTACACAACCAATTCATTATATCATCATTTTTTTTCGCTTCAATGATCTTTAAGAAACTAGATACATTTTACTGAAAACTGCTTTAACCCTTTCCAGTCCATTTTTTTTAATCGCCATCATAAAAAGCTGTGCAGTAAGTCACGTAGTGTGTGCATGCACAACATACTGCGCCGCGCATGCACAGTATGCCCTTTCTGCTCCCCGTGACCATGTTCAGTGATCTAACAGACAGCCCCAGGCTCGATCCTTTCACTTCTGCATCCCGGCGTGCGGCTAACTGAATGTATAAAACACCCGTGCCAGGTACTGGAGTGCGCATGCCGGGACGCAGGACCGGGGGAAGCGAGCTGTCCGGACCTAAGTCGCCTAGGTTGGTGAGATGAATGGGGATTAGTGCAGGTGAACGGCGAGTGATGTAGAGGAACGGAAGGCATAAGTATCTCCTTATACCACATCACCCACAACATATGCTGGATTAACCAGAGTCCTTTGGCACTGAAAAGAAGTAGGGTATGGTGTGCAATCTTGCGCTACTCAAAACACAGTGTTGGCAATTGGTTAATACAGGAACTAGCGGCTCCTTCACCCCGGCTGAAGGGTATATCTGTAGCAACAAAAAAGAAGGTAGAAAGAGGAGTGCTTCGTAGTGCATTAAAACTAAAAAACACGCAATGATTAAAAACACTTACTCTGCAATAAAAAAGGCATATCTTTGGGTAAAACCCAAACCAATGACCTTGGATGGCAACCTGCTCCTCCTCTGTGGCCAGTAGTGGGGGTGTCCTCGGTGGTGGTGGACAGTAGGCGCGTCTCCTGTGGTCAGTGGGTGCAGTAACTTCACGACGCATTTCACCGTATCCACACCTTTGTCAAGTGAGTTACTGCTGTGCACACCTGGGAATAAATACACTGAAGTGACAGGAAACTGATAGTGTGAACTTTTGATAACCAGGGCAACCATCGGTTAGACTTCCATTTCATTACCCAAAACTATTGTTTTGCTATTGGTGGTTATGAAAAAAAAACAAAAAAACGAATTTTTGAAAAAATGTTTTTAGATACAGATATGATTCTTTAAAAAAGAATGGCTTTTGCTTGCCCTATCAGGCAATGGTGTACTATATCTTCCTATATGACTACAACGTCAGTTTATATGTTGACCTATAGGCTGGGGGTGGGTTGTAGTGTAACTATAACAGTCTGATCGCAGTTAAAGGGAAGATCCGCGCTGGAAATATAAAACAAACTGCACTTTTCTGGGTCTTCTTCCAGCTCCTGGCAGTCGATCTGTGCCCTCGTAGCAGCTCCTGCGTCTCCCGGTGTACAGCGGTGAAGAAGCCGACCTCGCCAGGTCGGCTTCCGGGTCAGCTTCCAGTGCGCTCCACGGTGCGGGTCACGCAGTAGAGACCCGATGACACCACGTACACCATGTGACCCGCACCGTGGAGCGCTCCTCCTTCTACCTTCCTTTGGCACTGGTATCCTTTAAGTTGTGCAAATTTGCCAGCAAAATTTGCATAATCCTGTTTCCACCGGAAATTATTTACATCTCATTGACCATCCCTCCTTTTACTTCAACGCGTTTAGTTAAAATGGATTTTCACATGCCTGCCAATAAATATTTGCATATATATTCATCTCTGCAAACATTGTTCTCTCATGCTCACAGACGTCAATTAACGTGGCATAAATGGCCTCAATTCTCAAAGCCTGCTTGGTAAAAAAAAACATTCTTGAGTAAAAATACTGCATTCCTGGGAGGCATGACCAGAAGTCCATGGAGTAGGTCGCAGTGGCGGTGAGCTCCAGCTTCATCATCCGAATTACCAATATGCTTTCTTAGTCTACTTGTTCCCGCAACTTGTAAGCACTGTAACTGCTTGGCAGCATGCGGTGCCGACTCCTAGACCTGCTTGCATCATGACTAAAGATGTCATAGCAGTGTTGGATTTACAACCCAGGAGCCCTAGGCACCGGCCTTTATTTAAAATAAAGGTCACACCCCCAAGTAAAAATATTCTGAACTATGCAAGTATATAGTGCACACCTCAGACGCAGGCAGCGGCACTTACCCTCCACTTCTGCCCTGCTAGCGGCAGCTCTGTATTATACTGGCAGTGCTCTGTATTTTATGACTCCCCTCCCTCCGATGCAGGTACAGTATATGTTGCACAGCCAAGACGCAGGCAGCGGCACTCACCCTCCGTTTCTGTCCAGCTAGCAGCAGCTCTGCATTATACGGGTGGTGTTCTTTTATATTGTAAGGGTCCTCTCCCCTCCCTCGGATGCAGGTATATGTTGCACAGCCAAGATGCAGGCAGCGGCACTCACCCTCCACTCCCGTCCTGCTACCGGCAGCTCTGTATTATACCGGTGGTGTTCTTCTGTATTGTAAGGGTCCTCTCCCCTCCCTCCAATGCAGCAACATATGTTGCACAGCCAAGACGCAGGCAGTGACACTCACCCTCCACTCCCGTCCTGCTACCGGCAGCTCTGTATTATACCGGTGGTGTTCTTCTGTATTGTGACCTCAAGGAAGCAAGGACAATTCAAAAGAATGCTGCCGGTATAATGCAGAGCTGCCGCTAGCAGGATGGAAGCGGGGAGTCTTGGCTGTGCAACATATACCTGTATCAGAGGGAGGGGAGTGGTACCTGGGGAGCTTGTAAATTGCATAGAAACGTGTACGCAGTGAACTCTCTGTATTGGGAGGGGGTGCAAGGAGGGGTAATTTGGGGAGGGGGGGCCACCTCTCCCACATAAGGTGCCTGTAGGCACGAGCCTACAGTGCATTGTGGTAAATCCAGCCCTGCGTCATATTTGCCTTCCACATAGTCTACTCATCAATCTTTATTTTTAGTAATTTTACTTGGTTCAGGCTCTCTTTAAAGAATAGAGGAATACCCCCCCCCCCCCCAAAAGGCAATGAAATGTGGGTACGGATGTAAATGCAGGCAGAAAGAAGTATACAAAGCTAAGTTGACAGCTATACAGCAGAAGAAAGAAGGATACAGATGTGAAGAAAGTATACAGGACAAGAATGAAGGATACATATTAAAATAGAAGAGTACAGATGGAAAAAGAAAACATTTTTTTTTCCTTTTTTAATCCTTAAAGTGAACTCACACTTAAAATAAACTGCTGAGATAAACAATTGTATCTATCCTCCTACTTCTAAAAATAACTTTCATTTGGGGCGTATGCACAGGACAAGATGGTTCCTGTGTAAGCTCCGTGCCTGAGCAGACAACAGGGACTATTTGCAGCTCCTAGCGACCACAATCATCCCTCACTTATCCTAAGCTCTTAAGCTCCTAACCTTTCATGGGGAAGCATGCTCAGTAGGCGGACAAGATGGTTGAAACTCCCTCCTCCAGCTAGGCCGCAAGTCGCAACTTTCCGCAGCATCCCAGCCCGGACCACAGCCCAGAGCTGAGCCGCATATCTAATGAGGAGCTTCTCTGAAGCATCAAGCAGATGCTTAATCTCTAAACGACCGCCTCACACCAATTGGCATGAACACGGCGGCTCCCCCAGGACCGCGTAACGCCAATTGGCATGAAGTCCTGGGGGTGAAGAGTGCAGGGGATCGCCAGCTTGAATGACGGACCTCCGCTCTGACATCAGTCTGCCATCAGCGATTGCCACTAACAGACTGTTAGATGGTGAAACCGCCATCTATTTACATTGTACAACACTGTGATCTACAGTAGAGCTGTACTAGGGACAGCCATGACACTCGGCTGTCCCCCTGGGAGGTTCAGAGAGCCATTGGCTCTCATAGGTTGATGTCTATGAGAGCAGATCACTATGATTGGCTGTAGAGATGGCCTGAACGGTTTGCCCGGCGGGTAGTTTGCCGGGCAGCACGGTGGCGTAGTGGTTAGCTCTCTCGCCTTGCAGCGCTGGGTCCCTGGTTCGAATCCCAGCCAGGGCACTATCTGCAAAGAGTTTGTATGTTCTCTCCGTGTCTGCGTGGGTTTCCTCCGAGCACTCCGGTTTCCTCCCACATTCCAAAAACATACAGATAAGTTAATTGGCTCCCTCTAAAAAAAAATTGGCCCTAGACTACAGTACTTACACTACATAATATAGACATATGGCAATGGTAGGGATTAGATTGTGAGCCCCTCTGAGGGACAGTTAGTGACAAGATATATATATATATATATATACACTGTACAGCGCTGCGTAATATGTCGGCGCTATATAAATACTAAATAATAATAATATTAATATATCAGCTACCCGCGCCCACGGTGGGTAGGGAATACATAGTGAGTTCAACCCGCCTCATATACTTCGTCATTAGGCTAAATTTTTACCCTCTACATCACAGTCAGCAGACACATGGCAGCCAATCAGTCTGCACTCACCCACGGACCCCTGCCCCCCCCCCCCTATAAAAACGCTGCAGCGTCGACCATGTCCAAATCCAAATCCAAAAAGCTTTATTGGCAGGACTGAATACAGTTAGCATTGCCAAAGCAAAGCAAAGCATTAACATGGGGGGGGGGGGGGGGGTTCTGGGAATAAAGGAAGGGTATAGGGGGTTGGGGTATGTAGAACTTAGGGTGTGGAGGAGGTAAGAGACAATATGGCGGCTGGGATATATGGTCCATAGGGTGGTATTGTGGGTATACAGTCCATGTGGTATCATGTTCTGCTCAGTTGGTGGCAGGCCGTGACATATCGGGCAGCTATTTGTACTGTTGTTTCCTCTTCCCCAGTAGGATGTAGAGTTTCCTCTCCTCATCTGTGGAGGGGAAATCCGGGATCTGTTCAGAGAGTCTCTGGAAGTAGACAGTCCTCACAGGTGCATATTTTCTGCAGTGTAGCAGGAAGTGGGCTCCATCCTCCAAGACCCCCTGGTCACATTGTTTGCACAGTCTCTCCTCCCAGGGTGTCCATGTCTGTCTGTGCCGGCCTGTCTCTATCTCCAGGCTGTGGGCACTTAGACGGTACAGACTCAGGGTCTGTCTGTCTTTGTGGTGGTGTAGCCTCTCCAGATATGGAGCCATGTTCTCA
This sequence comes from Hyperolius riggenbachi, assembly GCF_040937935.1. Lineage (NCBI taxonomy): Eukaryota > Metazoa > Chordata > Amphibia > Anura > Hyperoliidae > Hyperolius > Hyperolius riggenbachi. The sequence goes on from NC_090648.1 coordinate 448,712,036, forward strand.
GTCTGCTGATCTTGCTATAGTGAGAGGAAGGGAGAGACATTTGGAGATAGGGAAAGCGTTAGTTAGGCTGTTGTTAGCTTGCTCCTTGCTCAATGTTGTTGCTGAAAGGACCCCACCAAAGCTATTTTGAGAGCAAATATTCTTATGATCTTTTATTTTTGTGTATGTATGTGACCACAGATAGACATAGATACAGCCCTGTCGAAGCTGGGCCTTGCTGTAGCGTGCCAGGTCCAGCACACTGTATTACTACCACTGCATATCTTTCCACTGTTTTTGTGATTTAACTTACTAAAGCTTAGCTGTCTTTGTGGGTGACACTGCATAGATAGAGCCCACAGACAGTTGCCAGGCCAGCTTGGATTTGTAGTCCCACCACTGGCAGCACACTGTATGACCATACCAGTGCATATCTTTCCACTGTATATGTGAGTTAACTTACTAATGCATAGCTGTCTTTGTGGGTGACACTGCATGCAGATACAGCCCACAGACAGTTGCCAGGCCAGCTGGGATTTGTAGTCCCACCACTGGCAGCACACTCTACTATACCAGTGCATACCTTCCCATTCTACCTGTGTGACAGCACACTCTATTACACCAGTGCATACCTTTCCTCTGTACCTGTGTGACAGCACACTCTATTATACCAGTGCATACCTTCCCATTGTATCTGTGTGACAGCACACTGTATTTTACCAGTGCATAGCTTTCCTCTGTACCTGTGTGACAACACACTGTATTATACCAGTGCATACCTTTCCACTGTATCTGCGAGTTAACTTACTAAAGCATAGCTGTCTTTGTGGGTGACCCTGCATGTAGATACAGCCCACAGACAGTTGCCAAGCCAGCTGGGATTTGTAGTCCCACCACTGGCAGCACACTCTATTATACCAGTGCATACCTTCCTATTGTACCTTTGTGACAGCACACTCTATTATATCAGTGCATACCCTTCCTCTGTACCTGTGTGACAGCACACTCTATTATACCAGTGCATACAATTCATCTGTACCTGTGTGACAGCACACTATATTATATCAATGCATACCTTTCCTCTGTACCTGTGTGACAGCACACTCTATTATACCAGTGCATACCTTCCCATTGTATCTGTGTGACAGCACACTGTATTATACCAGTGCATACCTTTCCTCTGTACCTGTGTGACAGCATACTCTATTATACCAGTGCACCCTTTCCACTGTATCTGTGATTGAACGTACTATACCATAACTCCCTTTGTGGGTGACACTGCATACAGCCCACACAGAGACAGGGACAGTTAGCTAGGCTGTTCTTTATTGCTGAAACCACCCCAAGTGTATTTGATACTGATTGTGTGCCTCTTTGTGATTACACACACTGTCTACCACTATTGAATATTGTTAATAGTATTGCATACCCCCAATATGGGAAAAATAACAGGCAGAGGCAGGCCACCTGCAGATATTTTCGAGGTCGTGGTGGCGTGATTTTGTGCGGCCCTTGACCATAGTACAGTGTTCAGAAGGCACGTACCCGCAACCCCCAAAAATTCTGAGGACGTGGTTGACTGGTTTAAACAGCACACCACATCTTCTACAGCTTCCACACAGAACCTCCTTGATGCACTGTCCTCCTCCTGCTCTGCTTCTGGTTTCCCACAAAAACTTAACACTACTACCACTAGCAACCCAGCTGCTCTACTTGATGTGTCATAGGAGTTAGGGCTGGTTGAGACGGACGCTTGTGCAGCGTTTACTGCCAGCGTTCGGGGCTTGGCGTTAAACGCTCCCATTGAAGTGAATGGGAGCGTTTGTACCAAGCTTTCACACGTGTTTACACCAATGCGGCGTTCGGGTCCCGATTTTCCCTGGCGTTCAAGGAGCCCTTGAAAGCAACATGTAGCTTCCAGGGGCGGTTAACCGCGATGGGTAATGTCCCCTACGGGAAGAAAAAACGCGACCGCATCCGAACGCTGCTGAAAGCCTGAACGCATCACCAATGCAACGCCAACGAACGCAACGCCTCCGAACGTCCGTCTGAACCAGCCCTTATTCACACATAATGAATTTAGTGATACACTTGGGGTCATCCAGCCAACACGCCCTTTAACGCCTGTTGTTGCCACCACCCGAATGCCGACATTCCAAAGCTCACCAGTGTGGGATTTTTTTCCTTTGTGTTCCTCTGATACCAGCAATTCCATCTGCAACCTCTGCCAAAAGAAACTGAGTCGTGGGAAGCCCAACACCAGGGGAGGACTGGGACCTTGGCCTGGGGGGAAAACATAGCCTAGAGGCCCTGTCTTAGCAGCCCGATTAAGGGCTTGTGCACACTATGAACGTTTGCGTATTTTTTAAGCGTTGGCGATTTTAGAAATCGTCCTAAAAGCGCTTGTGCAGTGATTCCCTATAAGAGTGATCACATATGAGCGGTTCAATTGTGATCCGCTTCCAAAAGCGCTGCCTGTACCATTTTCTGAGCACTTTGGCTTAATGGAAAGTATAGGGAAATCGCTAAGCACTTGAAAAAGCGCTTTGTATAGCAATTTCCCAAGCGCTTTTAAGACTAAATACATTGTATACAATTGCTCATCAAAAGCACTTACAAAAGCACTTACACAAAATCGCCCAACGCTCAGAAAACGCTCTGTATCGCTTAAAAAAAAAATCAGCACAAAAACGCTCAGCGCTTGCGATCCCGCTTGCGATTTATGTGAACCAAGCCTTATTGTACGCAAATATATATCATATTCTAAAACAACAATATGTTTAAACTCTAATGTGCTTTAATGTGCCCATAAATACATCGATTTTTTTATTTGATTCCGAAACATTTCCAATTAATTTTGACAAAAAAAACGCAATTGAAAGTGTCAATCAGACAGCACGGAAAATCTAGGTTGATTGGGGGCAGGGCAGAAGCGGCGGTAGGTCTACAGCCTAAAGTGCTGCACTATATCAAATACGGTAGTATAATGCTGCAGATGATTGAAAATGTATGTGCTATGTGTGGTAGGTATTAATTCCTGGGCCACCCCTCTGCACAGGTGACTAATTTTTTTCTTTACTTCACTTTATACTTGCTTTACATTGCAACCAGGCAGCATGGTGGCGTAGTGGTCAGCTCTCTCGCCTGTGCCCCGGTTTGAATCCTAGCCAGGGCACTATCTGCATGGAGTTTGTATATTCGTGTCTGTGGGGGTTTCTTCTGAGCACTCCAGTTTCCCCCCTCATCCCAAAAATATACAGATAAGTTAATTAGCTTCCTCCTACATTGTCTCTAGACTACGATACATACACTACACGATATACACAGACATACACTATGACTATGGTAGGATTAGATTGTGAGCTCCTCTGAGGAATAGTTAAGTGAAAAGACAATATACTCTGTACAGCGCTGCAGAATATATTAGCACTATATAAATAATAACTGACTGCTGCATCAGTACTTCATCTATATGTGTTAAAGGAATCATCAGGCTACAAAAAAAAGCTTTACTAATCCGGGGCTTCCTCCAGCCCCTGGCAGTCGTCCTGTGCCCTCGCTGCAGCTCCCGGTCCCCTCCGGTGTAGATGCTGACCTTGCTAGGTCGGCATCCACTGCACCTGCATGAGCACCGCTATCAATCACTCACATGTGGCTGCTATGCCTATGCAGAACACTAGAGACCATGTGTGAGTGAATGATAGCGGTGCTCACGCAGGCACAGTGGATGCCGACCTAGCAAGGTCAGCATGTACACCGGAGGGGACCGGGAGCTGCAGCGAGGGCACAGGATGGCTGCAAGGGGCTGGAGGAAGCCCCGGATTAGTAAAGCTTATTTTTTTTTTCTTTAGCCTGATGATTCAGCCATAAGAGTTTGTGTCCGTCTGTCACTTGGCCCTGGCAGCTCCCCTCACAATAAAAAAAAAAACTCCCATAGTTTTCATCATTCTACTTCAGGACTAGCTGCTCCTAGCTTTTACAGAATTTCTCTGCTGGCTGTTACGCATCCATCTGAAAATGGCGCCTGCGAATAATGGCGCACGGTGTTGCCGCTAATCCGTTTTCCGCTTATCGCTATTTAACGTTAAAGACTTATTGTTATTTAACGTTAAAGCCTTATTGTTATTTACCGTTAACACACAGAACCCTCTCTGTACCTATCCCTAACCCCTAAACCCCCCTGGTGGAGCCTAACCCTAAGACCCCCCTGGTGTTGCCTAACCCTAAGACCCCCCTGGTGGTGCCTAACCCTAAGACCCCCCTGGTGGTACCTAACCCTAAGACCCCCCTGGTGGTGCCTAACCCTAAGACCTCCCTGGTTGGTGCCTAACCCTAAGACCCCCCTGGTGGTGCCTAACCCTAAGATCCCCCTGGTGGTGCCTAATCGTAACCACCCCCCTGGTGGTGCCTAACACTAACCACCCCCTAGTGGTGCCTAACCCTAAGACCCCCCTGGTGGTGCCTAACCCTAAGACCCCCCTGATGGTGCCTAACCCTAAGACCCCCCCAGTGGTGCCTAACCCTAACCTTGACAGTGTTACATTAAATCCATTCCCCGTTTTGCAGTTAAATTACGTCTGCAGTTTGGCTTATGTAGGACGCTATTGATAAATAACGTTAGTTTGTGCCACTATTGATAAATAACGTTAGTGTGTGCCACTATTGATAAATAACGTTAGTGTGTGCCGTTTTTCTTCTTTTTTCCCTGTGCGCCATTATTATGCAGTACTAACGATAAATAGCGATAAGCATATCTTTTTAATGCGGCGCCATTTTTATGCATAGGCGCTGTGCGCCATTATTCACTGATCCCGGCTGTTACTGTTGTCCTCCTGGGAAATTGGGAATCAGAGGGAGAGGTGGGGTGATCATTTCCCTTGTGGTCAGCACATCACCTCCAGCCCTCTTGTCTCCTCACATGCAGCCTTGCCAGGTGCCAGTGACCAGACGTTTGTCCATTCCTTATCTGTGGGGGAGGGAGGCCAGCACGAGTGGAAGCATAGTGCAGGCAGGGTCAGCAGTTCATGCAGAGACACTCAGACTGAAAGCCAGCTGAACAGTCTGTGTGTCTTCTGCTGTGCAAGAGGACATTGCTATGCATTTTGCCTGTCACATTCATGTCGGCTTCCTGCAGCAGCCCAGGCACCCTGTGATATACAAACACACACACTTCTTCTATTACTTTGAGAGGGCTGACCTGGCCTCCTTGCACACATTCAAGCAGCTGCTCCTCGTGGTCTGCAGTCTCTTTGGTTCGGCTCTAGTAAGTTGCAGGGTGGAGTTTAACAAGTGCATCATCAGCACTGCAGCCAATGGAGGAGAAGGACAAGAGAAAAGGGAGTCAATACAAAGCCCTGCAGTCTCTAGCTTGACGTGCACCAACAGGACAGCCTGGGCTGGTAAGAGTGAGCTGTGGGCGTGGCTGAGTTCCCGGGCTGAGTTCCTGTACTACACTAACTCGACCTCGGCCCTAATTGATTAATAAGGAGGCGGCCCGTCCCCCCAGGCCAGTCCGCCTATGCCCAACACCCAACTAGGGACAACTGCTTTGCGAAGGCACCTGATCGCAAAACACAAACACCAATGGTATGCACACATTAATAAAAGCAGCACACAAATATAATAACGTTAGAAATACTTTTTGATATATTTGACTAACACTTCAAGAAAAACAAAAGAAAATAATAGGTAGTACAGTGAGCCAGTCTGCTTGCTACTATCATAAAGTTCTATAATGAACTTACCATCCCATCTAGGCCTCTGTGAGATCATGACGTTACGCTGATCCTTTTACTTGAGCATAACGCACTAACTTAATTATTTTTTATAAATGACATTGTCCCTACACAACATCTCTGCCAGCAGGCCACTTGACTGCCTTCTCCGCCACCACCAACAGGGTCCAGGACTCCCAAGTGGATATCCTGAATTTGTAAAGAATAATAATTTTTCTGATGTGTACATGCCTAATTTTTCTGGCTGCACTTCGGCTGCAACAACAACAAAACAAAAGGCATGTACATGTGTCAATTCCCCTTCATGATCCACCATATGGGCTGAAAAACCACCATTGCCTGCACTATCGCCAACGTCCAGACCAGCATGGCCATCACTTCACAAACAGCTATTTGCGGAGGTGCGTTACACAGTGAGTTTAGTCTGTCAGTGTGAAGCAGTACACTACTTACACTACCTGATCGATGTATACACACGCAAGATGTTTTCAAGCACTTTATGCCTCCAATTTAGCAATGCAATGTGATTTCTGCCCTTTAGGGATCATAACCCTGCTCTGTGTCCAATCCGTAATTTTCCCCGGGACTTTTGGCATGTATCCCACTCCGCCATGCCTCCCTCCAGGTGTTAGACCCTTTAAAACATATTTTACATCACTTTTGTGGCCAGAAAGAGTGTTTGTAGTTTTTAAAGTTCGCCTGCCCATTGAAGTCTATTGTGGTTCACCAGTTTGCGATCCGCGAACCCAAAATCTGAGGTTTGAGCCATCTCTAATTGGCTGGCGAGGGAGTGAAGGAGGGAAGTATTAAAAATAAATAAAAAATAGCAAAATTTATAAAAAAATAAATAAAAGTAAAAAAATAAATGAACATTACCGCAGTGATCAGAGCCCATCAACACAAAGTTCTTTTGGTGGGCAGAAAAGGGGGAAGGAATCATTTGTGTGCTGTTTTCTATGGCTCTGCAGCAAGCTCTTAAAGCTGCAGAGCACTGAAGTTGAAAAATAGCCTGGTTACTAGGGGGGTGTAAGCCTATGGTCCTGTAACGATTGGTGTCAGCACACAGAGTGTATCTGATTATTGATGATCTGCAGTATCACCAATAATACAGATGTTATACCTGATTATATGGTGATCTGCAGAATCACCAATAATACAAGTATAGCTTGACACAGGACACCTATGTAATGTGAGTGTTTTGGTGCAACAGTAAGAAAAGGTTATCTCCTGAGGAGCGGAAGATACAGACACTACTGCAGCCAAGGATTCCCTGAAGAGCAGGGAATTGGACTGCACTGCAGCCAGTGGACACCTGAGGAGAAGGTAGCCACTGACAGTGTAGATACTAATTTCCTTAAGAGGAGGAGATGGAGATAGTACTGCAGCCAGGGATTCCCTGATGACTCAGGAATCAGACTGTACTGCAGCCGAGGATTCTCTGATGAGCTGGGAATCAGACTGTACTGCAGCCAGTGAACTCCAATAGAAGCCCCCTGACTGGGCTGTAAGGAGACTTCCTGCGGAGCAGGCAGCCTTTACAGCTAATGGAAACCTATAGAGTTGGTGTCACACGGAGTACAGAGAGGCTGTGCACTCAAGGAGCGAGTGACAGTCAAAAGGGTCATACAAGCCAGATCGGCAACACACGAGCAGATAAGGCACAGAGACAGAAGGCTGATTCGGTGTCAGGGTACAGGCTAGGTTGGCAACGGGTAGACAGATATGCGAGGTACCGAATCAGAAAGCAGGAGAGAGGTCAGCAAAGCACAATCCTAGTCTGAGGTGTGAGGTCCTTGGTCTCGACACCCGGGAACAAGTCTGAAGTATAACACAGTAATATCCTAGACTGAGGTGTGAGGTCCTTGGTCTCAACACCCGGGAACTAGTCTTAAGTATAACACAGTAATATCCTAGACTTAGGTGTGAGGTCCTTGGTCTCAACACCCGGGAACTAGTCTTAAGTATAACACAGTAATATCCTAGACTTACATGTGAGGTCCTTGGTCTCAACACCCGGGAACTAGTCTGAAGTATAACACAGTAATATCATAAAGCGGAATCTGACTAAGTGTGAATTCCCAGTTCCAACTGGTTCTAACACACTGTAGGATCTGGCTGAGGTCTGAGTGCTCACACGTGAGTATTCGCAACAGCAGACAACCAGCAACTGACAAGCAAGTTCTATATATACTTACAGCGCACCGAAGCGCCGCCCCAGCCACTCAACCATTCAGGAATCCAGCTGGGATCAGCTGATCGGCCTGATCAGCTGATTCCCCTTCTGCTGGCATAAAGGTCCTGTCGCTTGGCACGCACGCGCGTAGCTCTCCATCTGTGTGCACTAGAAGGACCAGGCAAACCAGAGACATGTTGCTGCACGGAAACCGCCGCCGGCTTGAACGCGGAGACAGCCGCCCTGCTGCTTGTCCGCACATCTCCGCTATTCATTACAGGTCCATAACAGGTTGCAGACCTTGCTACAGTGGTAGTGGGCATCACCACTCAAATCCAAGAGATTGGTGGTAGGGTAAACGACCTGGAACAGCGGGTTGATGAATGTGCGAATGCCCTGAATGTGGACATCAATAAAATCACTGACCATGAAGCTAGAATAACCAAGCTGGAATCCCGTATGGAAGAATTCGAGAATAGAGCTAGGCGCTCCAACGTGCCGATCATAGGCCTTCCAGAAATCATCACATTATGCTCAATCTCTTCTTGGCTCTGCTACCCCAGGCAGATCCTAAAGACTTTTGCCTGGACCACATTCATAGGGCCCTTGGACGGTCTCTCAACCCGGACCTTCTACGTGATGTTATCTTAAAATTTCATTATTATGATGTCAAGAAACAAGTGATGGCCACCGCTCGAAGTCTAATCACCCTCCCGGTTGTCCCTACCTCTCTCCCATGACCCTACAGAAAAAAGAGATGCTTGCGGCCTATTGCACAATCTCTTATGACGGAGTACATTCAATACCGCAGGTCTTTTCGTTGGGGCCTCCTGTTCCAACTCAATGGTACCCCCAGCATGTGAAAATCCTAAAAGGAGGCAAGCGCATTCTTGAATCGGTGTACCTGAGAGTGGTTTTCAAGTTGCCCTTGTCACAACAATGGCAAGATCCTCTCCCACAACATTCCCAATGCCCGGAGAGGAAATGGCACACCGTGTCCAGACAGAGGTATCGGGCCCAGGTCCTTCCTTTTCCCGGGAGTCTGCCTGAGGCCCATCTTCTGATAAGTCTTCTCTTGACTTTTACTTTTGTTTACTCCCCTCTGCTTCCTGATTGCTGGACTCCCCCTCTGATCATTTCCCTGGACATCAAAATGATTTTGAGCAGGGCTCTTGCCCCTCTTTCATCAATTGCCCCCTTTCTTTCATCTACCCCATGTCTGGTCTTCCCTGTTCTGCTCCACTTATACTCCAGGGATGACCTCTAAACTCTCCTCAACATGCAAATATGTCACTTGGCCTGATATTTAAGGTATAGCTGCTCCATGTTGGATCCAATTCTCCTGCAATGTCTAGGAACTGCACTGCATACGTTATAATCTTTCAGATCTGAATGTTGTTTTACAATGCTCTCTATAGCTTAGCTAGTAGGCTTTTTATATGCTTCTTGGCTCACTGTACCTTAATAGTTGTATTTTGCCTGTGAGGGCAGGGAGTAGTATGGGTGCTCTGGCTGCCATTCAGGTCATTTCCCCTTTCATTCCATAGCTACACCACTGCATATTATCTCCATTTTTTATCCTGTTGTTAGCATAAATAATGTTCTCTGCAAACTTATCCTAATAAACCTGAGAATAAGACACTGGAAGGTGGTGGAATTGCCTTTACCTCTTCTTTCTTCCTTCCTCTACTTCTATTATTTCTTTCCCTTTCTTTCTACCACTCTATGGACCTACAATGTCACACCAGGGCCTCAATTCCCTAAAGGGTGCTAAGTGTTAGCATGCCAGTGAAAAGGCACTTAGGATGCAATAACAGCCACTTCACGTGCTAATATGGGTGCAAGCGTTCGCGCGCGCAAAGTCTAGCACTGCGTGATGCACCGATAATGCCGCACCAGTGCGTGCGAAAGGTCGCACCGTTCGCGTGCAAAATAGCCTGAACAGCTATTTTGTACGCGAACGGTGTGACCTTTCGTGTGCATCGGTGCAACGTTATCTAACAGCTTTGGATGTGCAAACTACTTAGCACCCTAGTTTGCACGTCCAAAGTTTAAGACATGCTAACTATGTTAGCACGGTTAGTGAATCGAGGCCCAAGTTGGCACATGCTCGCCCTCTGGGGGTTCCTTTGTGACCACCAATCGCTTGCAAGGTTGGCTGGGGTGCCGGGGGGGGGGGGGCATGCGTGAGTTTATCCCCTGTGCTGCTCCACCTTGCACCAGGTGCTCACATTTGGAGTTTTTGGACTGTCTCACTTCACTTCACCCCTGTCTGTTTGGGGTTTTTTTGCTGCCCACCCAGCTGGAGGAATGCGATTGGGGAAACTTTAACTGCTTGAGCTCCACAGGTTTACACCCCCTTAGTGACCAGGCCACTTTTTACAATTCAGCACACTGCAAATTTAACAGTGTGCTGCAGGGCCATACAACTTAGCACACAAATGGATCTTGCCTTCTTTTCTTGCCACCAACAGAGCTTTCTGTTGGTGGCATCTAATTGCTGCTGCAATTTTTTTGTTTCTTTTTATTAATTTAATTGTATGTTGTTTTTTTTATTAAAAAATGCTGTTTTCTTTAAATTATCCCTCCTACCCCCCCTCCCCCCGAGATCCTATCACTGCAATCGCCTCTCATAGGCATCAGCTTTGTCAGCCCTCCTGGGGACAGCTAAGTGACAGAGCTGTCCACTGTACAGAGTTGCACTAGATTGCAGCACTGTACTTGTAATTTCAGCCTTTTTTTTCACAGCCTGCCAGCCCTGATCGTGGCTGGCAGGCTGTTTACTGAGCGGAGTTCCTGCCTCCAGGACTTGACACCAATTGGAATTAGGCAGTCCTGGGGGAGTCACTTTCCTGATGCCGAAGCCCAAAGGGCATTAGGTGGTCGGGAAGCGGTTAATATTGTTTTCCCTTCCCATCCTCACTTGCCGCAGGTTGTTCTGTCAACCTTTTGGTTCACTTTTTTGTTTTTATGTTTTGGTTTATGTGTTCTTGTATTTTATTGATGTGGCATAACACTGGCAGTATGTAGATTGCCTTTACACATGACCAATGGCATCTCCTAATAACAAAGTTATGCTCAAGGTATTATCCCTAAACGCACAAGACCTAAACTCACTCCAGAAGTGAAGAAGACTTTTTTCATGACTTGGGCAGAATTAACCCTGACCTTATATGCCTCCAGGAGAGACACTTCTCCTCATCTTCCTTTCCCTCATGCAGGAGAACAGAGGTGCCAAAAGGATAAAAGGAAGCTAAATGAGCTTAAAAACCAAATTCTTGGTAAATAGAGGAGGTAGTGGTGGACTTACCTACTCCAAGTAGACACACAACGACTGTAGTAAAGACAGTCAAAATATATATTGACTGTCTTTACTACAGTCGTTGTGTGTCTACTTGGAGGAGGTAAGTCCACCACTACCTCCTCTATTTACCAAGAATTTGTTTTTTAAGCTCATTTAGCTTCCTTTTATCCTTTTGGCACCTCTGTTCTCCTGCATAATATTGAGTCCACCCTTGGTGAAGGGTTGAACCCCCTTTTTCTCATCTACAGAGAGCGACTTCTTATTCCTGAGTGGGGTCAGGAAAATCTCCCTACCTGCCTTTACAGTGGTTGCCTAATGGTAACCCTGGTTTGTGAGTATTAATATTTACTCTATCTAGTAACCATTTACCAGTACATATTACACTATTGGGGCTCTTGGTGTTCCTTGTTTTTTATCCTTTCCCTCATATTTGACAAAAATTACAATACCACTTATTTATCCACAGTCCCCAAAAACATAGAGGGGAACTTCTTTTAATATATAAAAGCCTCCCTTTAGAAATCACCAAAAGCATGTTGATACCCATGGTAGGTTCATTATTATTCAAGGCTCACAATACTCTTGGAAAGTTCAAATTATAATCTCTTACTCACCTCCTGAGCAGGTGTTAAAAACTTCCCCATCTATAGTAAAGAAAATCTCTTTGGGACCTAATACACTATTTATCTGGTGCAGAGACTTTAACCTTACATTCAATGACAAGTTAGATAAATCCAAGCTCTCTCCCGATAAATTATCCAATTTCCAGTGCAGGAAACTTCTGCTCACGTTAGAGGATAATTTTTTGGTAGACTCCTGGAGAGAACTTTATGGAGTTAAAAGAGAATATACGAGATCATGTCCATATTACCACCACTACGGTCCCCCACTTAGCATATGTCAGACACATTCCCAGCCCCCATTCAGATCACGACATAATACTTGCATGCTTTGACCTTCGGCCTTGCGCAGCGTGCTTGAAAACCTGGCGCCATAATGAATCTCTCCTTATTGGCTCTATGCATAGGCTGGAAATTATTGAACATATTAAAGGGAAGGTTCAGGGAGGGAGGTAAAAAAATAAAAATCAATATCCACTTACCTGGGGCTTCCTCCAGCCCGTGGCAGGCAGGAGGTGCCCTCGCCGCCGCTCCGCAGGCTCCCGGTGGTCTCCGGTGGCCGACCCGACCTGGCCAGGCCGGCTGCCAGGTCGGGCTCTTCTGCGCTCCAAGGCCCGGCACTTCTGCGTCCCACGCGGGCGCGCTGACGTCATCGGACGTCCGCCGGGCTGTACCGAACCTTGGAGCGCAGAAGAGCCCGACCTGGCAGCCGGCCTGGCCAGGTCAGGTTGGCCACCGGAGACCACCAGGAGCCTGCGGAGCGGCGGCGAGGGCACCTCCTGCCTGCCACGGGCTGGAGGAAGCCCCAGGTAAGTGGATATTGTTTTTATTTTTTTATCCCCCTCCCTGAACCTTCCCTTTAAGGATTATTTCTTGACCAATGAAACTCCGGATACCTTACCTTTCACTCTATATACGCTTCTGAAGTGGGTTGAGCCTGCTTGATGCACTAAGGCTGCCTCCCGTCTCTCCCCGACATCTTGGACTTCTCCATCTGCCTCTCATGTAAGCTCCTCTTGGCCTAGCACTTTAGGGATTTCTATTTTCACCGCTACTCGCCATCCTACCCTTTATATCTTATTTGGCTTCCCATTCATCCCCTATTCTTGGGTTTTTCTACAATGGGCTCTCTTATCTGTGCACTTGATGCATCTTGTTCACCTTATGCACTTTATATTTCATTCTATGGTATATGAATCACTAGCGTATGCACTTTATTTGTATATATTGCCCATGCTGCACTATTTTGTATGCATTTTTTGATATATATTCATGTATTATGCCAAGTGGATGTTCATATGTGTATATTCTTTGTCATATTACCCATCACATATTGAGGCTTGTTTGGTCTGTGGGAGACCTAATTTTTTGCCCATTGTGTGATAGATATACTTCAAAATTACCCTAATATTCATGTGTTTTGAGAGACAGTGCTTGTCACCTCTCATGGTGATATTTTAATTGTTTTTATTTGCTACTTCTGGATTTTTGGTAAAATAAAGATTTTGTGACATTTACCTCTATGACCAGTTTGGTGCTTTTCAGAAAGGGCTCTTTTTCTTTCAAAAATACTGGTTCCTTTTGCCCTTAGCGCATTTTGGTCTTTGACCTAATAGTCACATCAGGTGTTCACATACCTTCTTACATGGTGCTCGTCCATAGTGTTTTTGCGACCCCTACGAACCCTCAAGTATCCATCCCCAATCTTCTGAGGGCATTAAAGAACTTTGAAGGATTGTCAGCCTGCGGCTCAATTATGATAAGTCTGAGGTCATGTATTGCAATTTCCTTACGAGTCAAGCCCTATCAATTTCTTCTTATCAGAATCTCCAACATTGAGAACACTACACTTAATATTTGGGTGTTAATCTCACTAATGACTATGCACAACTGTACTCACGAAATTATACTCCTTTATATCGGAAACTTGTGACTTTGCTCAGGTCCTGGAACAATTTTAAGATTTCCTGGATGGGACGGATCACGAATATTAACATGACCCTACTTCCTAAGATACTATATTTCTTTAGGATACTATCACTACAGTTTAAAAGGTCAGACATTCTAACTCTACAAAGGGAGATTACCATCTTTACTTGTGAAGATAAACACCCAAGGATTTAATGTAGGGTCCTCCACTGGCACAAATCTGATGGAGGCCTATCCTTCTTCACTATTATAAGGCCGCACAAATGGCAATACTACCCACTATATATGGTGAATCTCATGCTCCCAAATGGGTCATGCTGGAGGATAATAATTGCAGTATTTGTATAGCGCCTTTCTCCTGTCGGACTCAAATCGCTTGCAAGGCAGCCACTAGAGCACACTCAGTAGGCAGTAGCAGTGTTAAGGAGACTTGCCCAAGAAACTCCTTACTGAAATAGGTGCTGGCTTACTGAACAGGCAGAGCCGAGATTTGAACCCAGGTCTCCTGTGTCAGAGGCAGAGCCCATAACCATTACACTATCCCCCTGTCTCCTTTATCTTGGAGAGGCCTGATGTTGTCCCTTTCCCATAATTTATCCTCACTCAAGGACAAATCTGTCACTGTTCACCATACTTACAAAATATGGAAATCAGTCAGATTTCAAGCCTCACTTCAGTCAAAACTGCCTATGACAGAGATGTTCCATTAGCCAGACTTCCCAGAAGGCCTTCATACTCTAACCTGCTCTTGATGGATAGATAAAGAGTTTACCACTCTTCAACAATTCCTGAACTGATGGATGATTCCCACATGGCCCCAATTCCTAGAGATAGTGTAACTCACCTTAGGTCCTCTGAGTGGTTTAGATAACTCCAACTCCACCATTTTATTCTCCACCTAGCAAAACCTGGAACAAATTTGCTCCCAACCCACTTTGAAAGCTTATGCAAACACGACCCAATGCAAAAGGGTGTCCTGTTTTTTTATGCTTTTCTAAATAGGCCCCTTGCAAATCTTTTCCATCCCTATCAGAAGGCCTTGGAACTGGATATAGGAAGCTCTCTTAATTCAGCGGACTGGTCCCAATGTTTTGAAATTAATTATAAACCTGGAGAACAAGCCCTTAATATGTTAGCACCAAACTCCAAATGGAGGAGAACTTTGATTGCTCAGAAATTTTGTGCCCAATGTTTTGAAACTCTATTCAAAGGTAGCTTGCAGTCTACTTACATGGAAGTTTCCATAAGGTTGTTACATTGTGTATATTTTAGTTAATTATATTGTGTATACTTGACCCCTGATCGCCTACACAAAATGGACCCCTTAAAAAGTCAATTATGTTTCCGAGGATGTCAGGTGTTGGGAACACTGTATCATTTCTGGTATTCCTGTGCGAGGGTTGCCCGCTTATGGAGGAAGATGCACACCCTGGTCAACTCATTGTTTCCTCGCCATATTGTATACCTCTAGATCCAAAAATTCTTCTCTTGGGGTTTAATCCCGAATCTACACCTCATGTCATGTTCAGCATAAACTAACTCAATTTATTGTAGCGTCTGTGAAAACTTATTTTGCCGCTAATTGGAAGTCTCCTACTCTTTCATACACTTTAGTCGTTGATAAGATTAACCATATTATGATGGGTGAGTGCATTAAGGCTATTATTAATGATCACTTCCATACAGTGTGGGAAAACTGGATTAAAAAGGGCCTATATAGAGGTTCCCAGGCCCCATAGACTTGTAGCTTTCTATCTCTACTACCCATCTTCAAAATGGAAGGATTTATAAGGGTTTCATATAACATGCTGTATCTAATATAGTGCATTGAGTTACTGTTTAATATCCTAATGGTCCATGCAATACTGTCATATCCTGATAAACTTTCTTGCCAGTGCAAACTCCTTCTCTGCACCAATTAATGTTAAATTTGTAATTGTTTCTTTTTTTTTGCTGTAGTTCAGTGTTACCTTGAGGATCTTGTGGTCTTATGTTGGGATCTCGCACTACTTACTGTTATTTTCTATGAAAAGTGACATTTGTGTCCAATAAAAGAATTTTGAAAATAAAAATAACCTTTTTTTATATCACATGGTTTTAAGTTATGTTTAAAAACTTACAAAATAAATTTAATGTTTTATTGTCTGTGCTCAATGGTAGTCAATCTAGTGTCCCAGAGCTAAAAATATGACCCATTGACTATATATATATATATATATATATATATATATATATATATATATATATATATATATATATATATATATACCCCCTGCACTGAATCTGTTCTCTGCAGTAAAGAACTTTATGGCTTTAATTCCTAATCAGTGAGGTATGATTATTGCCCCATTCCTTAATAGTTTGTGAACTCTAGTATAGTAACCTATGTAACCTAGTATAATTTGTATTGCTTTGTTATGTCCTATCAGATGCCAGCTCTTCCAGCATCTATAAGCCTCTTGGTACAATTTCCTGCTATGTAATAACACCCTGAAGCTGAGATGCAGGTAATAAGAGGCAGATATGGCCTGGTTTTGTTTCCCCTTCTACCAGAATACAAAAACCCCTGCAACTCCAGTTATGGGTGGAGTGAATCTTTACATGAGATACATGAGATTTCATTTAGCTTTACACATTTTTTGTTTCTTCTCATAAGTCACATAGTACAACTTTACAACTACAAGATGAACACAATAACACTTCTCAATATCCAGTGTTTTTTTTTTCGTTAATTTTTATTATGTTTTTGGATGGTGATCCAGAGGAAGGCGAAAAACCATTACAAGGCTTGGAACAATATGCCCTAAATGGGAAAAAAATTCCTTCCCGACTCCAAATGGCAGTCAGATTAAATCCCTGGATCCCTGTTGGTGGACTTTACAGATGGAAGTTGTGGTCATCTATGGCCTGGTCATTTCCCTCCATCTGTCGCTCTCAAAGGAGAAGCCAGTGAATGATGGATTCTCCCTGCGTGATCTTGTCTCCGGCTCATTGGAGATCAGATCGCTCATCTGCCTTGACATTGATGGTTGTATTGGAGATGCCTGCAAAGAAACAGAATATGTGACTTAGTAAATTTCAGAGTTTTCTACAAATATGATATATAATTTTGTTCATATACTCACAATAAACTGGACAACTGGGGAGAAGCATTTTCCAGTTTCCATTTCTTTCCAGTCAACTCCGTGGAAGAAAATATGATCCCGCAAACGGCGGCATACAAACTGACGATCAGCTTTATCTTTGCAGAGAAGCTAAAAAGAACAGAAATGTAAACAGTTAAACAGGCTATCAATAGTACCAAAGCAATAACAATACATCCTAGTCTACTCCATACTGTAGATTAAACAGCATCAGCAGGTTTCCCGTGCCTGGCTGCAATTGGATATAGACTTACCTGCTTTATTACATCCTGGGTGTCCTCATCAAAGTCAGCAGGGAATTTGGGTTCAGTACAGCATATGGCATACTCGAGATCCCGTAGAGTATTGCCTTGAAATGGACGGTGACCAATTGTCATCTCATATGCTATTACTCCCAAAGCAAAGAAGTCTACGGCGCAGTTGTTGGGCTCACGCTTGTAGACCTGTGGAAACAAAAGAAGAAAAAGGATCAGCACATTGTCCAGATTGGACAGACGCAGAGGTGGTGATAAGTCAGCAATTACAACTCACAAGAGCTAAGGGGGAACTGAATAATAAGGATGAGCTTCTGATTTCAGTGGAATTCAAACGTCTGAGTTTCCAATTGGAAATTGGCTTTCTGCGGCACAAATCAGTATGTGGAAATTGGCATTCTTCAGAAATACCACATTGCAGAGAATCAGAAATTTTAGGGCAATATCAAGACTCGGAAGCATTGGACCAATCAGAGAACCAGTATTGTACCGCAGAAATCTGATTACTGACGAACTTAGGCCATTTAGAAGTATTAGATCAATCAGAAAATGCGGATGTTTACCACAGTTGTCGATCAGAAATGCAGATGACACATAATAGGGTACTTGTTCAAAAAATAGCGTATTCTGCAAAAAGGTAATTTTTTTAGCATTACCTAAAAAAATGGAAAGTTGTAAATTGGAAATTCAGATTTCTGCTGAATTCTGCAGAAATCAGAAAGACACTTGTTGAAATGTGAAATTCCATCAAAATGGGGAATCAGCATTTCAACCCTTTCCAACAGCGCTAGTAGGGTCATTTACTTACTTCAGGAGCCAAATAAGCATGGGTGCCACCAAATCTGTTCATCATCTTACGCCCAAACATCTCTGTCTCTGCCATGCCAAAATCTGTGATTTTGACATGTCCAGCGCTGTCCATGAGGATATTATCCGGTTTTAAGTCCCTGTGAAGGAAAAAAGAGGGAGAGTTACATACAACAGATCTATATACCAATTGGAGAAGCTGTTCTCTATGATAGAAGTCCTTACCGGTGAACAACGCCGTTGCTGTGTAGGGCATACAGGCCGCACAAGATCTCGGCTATGATGAACCTGAAAAAGAAGAAATAAGACTTAGCATTAATATTGTCACAGACTGAATGATCTCAGCTGAAGATTACAAGACGGCTGTAAATAAAAGTAATCATGTCTAAACTTCTATATCAGTTTTTTTTTTAACACTCTAAAGGATTGTTTTTCTCACACAGAACCCTCCCTCTAACGATGCCTAACGCAGAACCTTCTTTCTACCAATGCCTAACACAGAACCCTCCCTCTAACGATGCCTAACACAGAACCCTCCCTCTAACGATGCCTAACACAGAACCCTATTTCTACCAATGCCTAACACAGAACCCTCCCTCTAACGATGCCTGACACAGAACATTCCTCTACTGATGTCTAACACAGAACCCTTCATTTACTGATGCCTAACACAGAACCCACCCTCTACCTAAACCTAACCCTTAACCCCCCTGGTTTTGCCTAAACCTAAATCATCCCCCTTGGTGGTGCCCCATCATAAATCCCCCCCCCAGTGGTCCCTTAACCCCCCAACCACAAAGCTGTGACATGCAGCAATGAGAGTAAATTTGGGTGCAGGGCGGCACCCCACAAAATAGTAGATGCCAAGTCTTACCGCTATGCAAGACGCCTTCAGAACAAGCGCAGAAAATGTGCAGGGCAGCAGATGAACACCTACATCCCTGGGACTTCAGGTGAAGTCCTGCAGGGCATCGATATACTGCACCCTGTGCAGTAACTAGTTAAAATGTGATTACAGCTCAACCCTATGTAACTAACTATAAATGTAATATACTTAATCTCACTGGAATCCTCACCCCTCTTACAATATAGGAGTTCAAGAAATTATCTTACCTTGACCTGCTTATATCATCCAGAAGCACAGAGCTTGCAATCAAGTCTCTGAGTCGGCCGCCACTTACATATTCCATGACAAAGAAGAGGTAATCCTGTGTAGGGAACAGAAAAATACAGGTTAAAATAACAGAAGAGGTGACATTAGGCTGTGCCACCAAACCACATAATCTCCACCCCAGCCACACCCAGCTGTAATAAGGATAGTTTAAGGCAGAGGACAAGTGCTAGCAGAGGCACTCAGGGCAATAAACCCTTATAAATAACTCATGGAGGAAACACTCACCTCCAGATTGTGTTAGTTAGATAGCTTTATTACCAGATGGTAGACAGCGTATTTCATGGTTTTCACCACTTCCTCAGGTCCCATTTAGTTTTTTTACATACAGCAGGGAGCTTGAGCGCCTCTTCCTGATTATGACTACACACACTGTGACCTGGGTAAGTAGGGAATCCCATGAAATACATTATCTAATGTCTGGTAGTAAAGCTAGTAATGTGCCCTGACCACCTCTGCTAGCATTGTTACTCTGTACCCCAGTACTCATGCTAGATAGCATTCCTTTATAGAGAGCAAGGGCAAAGGGAACCTACATCCCCATGTCCAAGAGTGAATGGTCCTATTGTGCATTTCTGCATTAATATCGGTGACTTATTGGTGATAAGAAAGAAATGAGTAAACCAACTAGTGATACCGTCTGTACACCAAACCCTAGACATCCATCCTCCCCCCACCATTGTTTTGTCTCTCTTATCACCACCTCTTGGAAGGATTTTGGTGGCACTTGTAGTGATGTTTGTAGATGCTGACTGATAGGCGAGACTTTAAAGCTTAAAAAAAAAAAAAACTAAATCAAAAAGGAAAAAAGCTTCACTTACCTGAGGCTTCTATCATCCCCCTGCAGTTATCTTGTGCCTGCGCTGTCCTCGAAAGATCCTCCGGTCCCCCACTGCGGATTTGTTTTGGTGTCCACCTACTGGCCAGTCAATGGCCACTGTGCCTGCGCAGCCCTGGCCACGTGCGTCCTTACATCACCGGGAGCGTCCTGCGCAGGGACAGTACAAGATTACCTGTGCAGAATGCTCCCGATGACATGAGGACGCACGCGGCCAGGCCATGCAGGCAATAGGTGGAAACCAAAACTAAGCCAGGGTAGAGGGGACTGGAGGATTTTTTTAGGACAGCACGGATGCAGAACTTCTGCAGGGGGCTGGTAGAAGCCCCAGGTAAGTGAAACTTTTTTATTTCACTTTGGTTTAGGTACACCTTAAGTAGAGGGGAAAGTGACACTTACCTTTGTCTTGAAAGTGGCAAGGCCCTGGGTGCAGAATGGGCTGCTCCCAGCAATCTGGAGGGCATTCCGCTCCTTGAAGGGGTCCGAAGTTGAATACAGCAGTATATTCTTCGGCATCATTTTCACTGCCAGCAGTTCTTTAGTGGCAGGATGTGTAGCCAGCAGCACCTGCGGGAGACAATGTGTTAGCACAACAATACTTGTAGTGGAGAGACTGTGGGCTTGATTCACTTCCGGCGCTAACCTAGTTTGCACACCTAAAGACTTTGCACGCACAAACTAGGGCGCTAGGTATTTTGTGCGCATTAAGTTATTACCGTTCGCATGCAGCGTGGTGCGCCAAAAACATCACGCGGTGCGCTGTTAACGTCCCACCAGTGCGCCTCGCATATGGTGCCCCTAAAATGTCGCACCAGTGCGCCTGACGGTGCAACCTTTTGGCCGCACTGTTGCGACATTTTAGGGGCACCATATGCAACGTTTTCGGCGCACTGCATGCAAGGTTTCGTGCGCACCGGTTCGATGTTAACGGCACACTGTGCTGCGTGCGACTTGCGACGTTTTATGCGCGATGTAGTTTTGCGCGACTATTAGTGCACGCAAAGCTATGTTTCATGCGCAAAAGGGCTTTTCACTATGGAGCTAACGCTTAACGCCCTTTTGTGAATCAAGCCCTGTCTCAATATGTGCAGATAAGACAAGGAAAAAAACATCAGTGTGATCACCTACCTTCCCAAAACTGCCACTTCCAAGGCAGTCATGGTATGCAAAGCTCTCAGCACTCACAGGAGCTCTGCGCGGGGTGCTGGTGGATGGGATCTCAGTGATGGACGGGATCTCGATTGGTTCTGCAGAGAAAAAGAGACAACAAAATTTATATCTCCATGCACATTAAAAATGTATACAAAAAACTGCACGACTCATCTACTTCTAGGCTTGTTTATATTCAAATGCATGTCTTACTTTATATCTCTGCTGCAGTGGCATAGCTACAATTCCCCCCCCCCCCATTTTTACACCCCATCTCTTGCCTTCCCTTGGTGACCTTCATGGCCTGGGAGCCCATCTTACAAGAGTCATAAAACAAGTGTGGCCATCACTATCTTCACACCCATAACAAGATTAGCAACAAAAACACTTGATCTGGACGATGGTCCCCGTATCAGAGGAAGAGAAGCTTAGTAATAGGGGGCTAACACTTCATGATTTTTTATAATTCTTACCTTCGAGATCTGTCAAATTTCTCCTGTGACGGGAAAAGCAGGAGCACAGTCCTGCCAGAGATTTCCTGACACGGCCCAGGAAGCGCCGGAATCTGCCCACTGGCTTGGGGCTGTTTCCATTGCCAATGCCACTGGTGGACTCTGCAATGGCTTGGGGCTCATCAATGGGCTCAGGCATAATTTCTGGCTCCCGTCTGTCTCCTTCCTGCTCGCTGTCAGGTGTAGGCTCTCCCTGGATCTCTAGAGGGAGTTCTTCTTCCTCAACAACTGGTGGAGGAAGAATAACCTGGTCCTCCTGACTGTCACGGGAAGGAATAACCTCCACCTAGCTGGTCAGTTCCCCTTCCTCCTCAATGGTGGGCAGATATACAAAGTTGCCCTTCGTAAATCCACGGCTCCACTTTGGAGGGGGGTCCTGGCTGGGCAGTGGAGCTGTCCTCCAGCATAAACTGCCATCAGGGAGGGAGTGCACGGCAGCTCCAACGGTTCTGCACAACTGAACATTAAGGCAGGGAACACACTTAGCAGAATCGCATGCTCTTCCCCCATAGCATATAGTGGAAAATGCATGCGATTCTGCTAAGCGTGTTCCCTGCCTAAAGAGACAAGCAGTGTTAGTTGCAAATTTTCACCAAAGTCATTTTCGCATCAAAAATCCCATTTTTGATTCGAGAATTTGTTTTGCGTAAAATTGCATGTATTTTTTGCCTCTTCATGTTTTTTCACAAAAATGTGAAAAATCGATATTGGTACTGCAAAAACGCAGAAAAGCGATATTTTTACAGGGAAAATCATGAAAAAGCAGAAAAACAATATTTTTACCACAACTACTTTTCTGCAAAAACTCGATATTGTTACCATGAGAATGCAGAAAATTAATATTTTTCATGCAAAAATCTG
The DNA here is from genome assembly GCF_040937935.1 of Hyperolius riggenbachi. Classification (NCBI taxonomy): domain Eukaryota; kingdom Metazoa; phylum Chordata; class Amphibia; order Anura; family Hyperoliidae; genus Hyperolius; species Hyperolius riggenbachi. The sequence continues at coordinate 448,734,511 of NC_090648.1, forward strand.
TAAAATAGATATTTGTACTGCGAAAAATGAGGAAAACTATATGTTTACCATGACTATGTTTCCGTGACTATATGTTTACCATGACTATGTTTCCGTGAAAAAACAAGAAAAATCACATTTTTCTTGTTTTGTGAAAACCATAAAAAGATAATAAAACCTATTTTTGATGGAATATTCGCTCAAAAATCGAATTTGACATTATTTTTGTGAAAATTAATGAAAAAACATATTGGCATTTTCACTCATTGCTGGAATAAACAAATATGACACTTCATAATGTTTTTTATAATTCTTACCTTCGAGATCTGTCAAATTTCTCCTGCGACGGGAAAAGCAGGAGCACAGTCCTGCCAGAGATTTCCTGACACGGCCCAGGAAGCGCCGGAATCTGCCCACAGGCTTGGGGCTGTTTCCATTGCCAATGCCACTGCTGGACTCTGCAATGGCTTGGGGCTCATCACTGGGCTCAGGCATAATCTCTGGCTCCCGTCTGTCTCCTTCCTGCTCGCTGTCAGGTGTAGGCTTTCCCTGGATCTCTAGAGGGAGTTCTTCCTCAACAACTGGTGGAGGAAGAATAGCCTGGTCCTCCTGACTGTCACGGGAAGGAATAACCTCCACCTCGCTGGTCAGTTCTTCCTCCTCAATGGTGGGCAGATATACAAAGTTGCCCTTCGTAAATCCACGGCTCCACTTTGGAGGGGGGTCCTGGCTGGGCAGTGGAGGTTCTGGTCGCTCCTCAATAGTAGGCAGAGGAGCAACGGTGTTTTTAGAAAACCCTCTCTCCCGCAGGGGAGAGGGAAGGTTGGCCCAACCTACCATTTCTGGCAGATGGGCCGGTTCCTGCTTGTTGGTATAAGAGGAACCAAATATAATATGTATAGAAGCAAGCTTCAGACACACACTAGAAAACGCCTTCACTGCTCGAGTGAAAACAAGGGTATGAGGGTGGAGCCTGCCTGAGTGGCTTTATATAGCCAGCAGCAGCATTGTGACATCATCGCCTTTCCTGTATGGTACTGTGACATCATCACCTGCTGGAGGTCCAGGCTTGGCTACCATGTACAAGATTAATAAACAAAACAAAAACATATACTGTATGTAAAGTAAATAATCTAAATGTAAAATCCTACAGGTTAGTTGGCAGTCATTATCAGTAAGTCATAAATAAACAGTTTTGTTACATGACACATGTGACTGTTTTCCAGGTTTCAGCTGTCCTCCAGCATAAACTGCCATCAGGGAGGGAGTGCACGGCAGCTCCAACGGTTCTGCACAACTGAACATTAAAGGGGTTTTTTTGCGAATGAGGAAAAAAATAAAAAGTGGTTTATGCATAAACTATTAAACATCCTTCTAAAATAGTGTAAAAAGTTTTTTTTTTTTAATGAATGGTTTCATCAATACAACATGTAATGTAAACAGTGACCTCTGAAGGACTGGGAGGCTAATCCATTTGTTAGGTGTGTTTTTTTTTTTACTCTCTTTTCACAACCATAACTCCTGCCTAAGTAGTTTTCAGTGGTATAACCCTCTTCTAGCAGGAATCCGTTATCGCCCTAACAGCTCTGCTGAGCTGCTGAATATGTGTTTACATTGTTGCTAGGAAACCAGATGCTGTGCAGAGACTGGTTTGTGAAGAGTCTAAAGGCTCATACACACATCAGACTATAGTCTTTGGAAAATGAAAGATCACAGACCAATCTTACCACCCTTCATGTAGTATGAGAGCCATACTCTACACAGTCTTTTCTATGCAGCTGAACGCCACATCAGAAAAAAATCTTTGCAGGCTGCTGCACACACAGATGCTGTACAGACACAAAAGATCTGTTCCTGCCAAAAATCCATTCCTGCAAATTGCAATGATAGTCTATGAGATCTGCAGATCCTCATACACACATGATTTAACTGACATTCATCTGCAGATCAAGCAATCATCCGCAGATCTGAAAAACCATCCTGGCAGATCTGATCTGCAGATGAATGTCAGTTAAATCATGTGTGTATGATGATCTACAGATCTCATAGACTATCATTGCAATTTGCAGGAATGGATTTTTGGCAGGAACAGATCTTTTGCAGCTACAGATCTTTTGAGTGTGTGCAGCATGTGTGTGTGCAGCATCTTGCAAAGATTTTTTTCTGATTGGGAGTTCAGCTCCATAGAAAAGACTGTGTAGAGTATGGCTCTCATATTACATGGAATGGAGGAAATTTGGTCTGTGATCTTTCATTTTCAAAAGACTATGGTCTGATGTGTTTATGTGGCCATAGGCCATAGGCTGCTGGGAGAATGAATCAGTCCCATCTACACCATATGATTCTTTGTCAGATTCGATTCAAATTGATTTGATTCAATCTGACATGTCCAATTCATGATTCTATTCAATTCGATTCAAATTAAATCGAATCATGAATCGGACATGTCAGATTGAATCAAATCAAATCAATGAATTGAATCAAATTGAATCGAATCTGACAAAGAATCATATGGTGTAGACGGGACTGATTCTCCCAACAGCTTATGTGTAACGATCGGTGAAGCACAGAGAAGATCTGATTACCGGTGATCTGCAGTATCACTGGGAATACAGATATATACCAGATTATAAGTGATCTGCAGTATCACCGATAATCCGATATACCAGCTAACCTCTGTTCACCTGAGTAGAGTGTAGTGTTAGGTGCAACAGTAACACTTAGAGGACTAGGCCTCAGTGCAGTAAGGAGTACTGCACGGATTCCTTCCGAAGACCTGAACTCTCCAAGGTGGGAGGAGTCAGGTCGAGAGAAGGAAGGATTGTCTGAAAGTGACACTCAGGAGGAAGTGTCACTAACAGGACGGGGAACCGCCTCCAATAGTAAGATCGGTTCTCGAGGTCGGACAAGCCAGGTCGTAAAAACCAAAAAAGGAAGAAAGCAGCTCTTCAAGCACCACACTAGACCAAAATATAGAAATGTATCAAAGAGTCATCTTTATTGAACATCATCAGAATCATAAAAACATTTAAAAACAAGACCGTAATTCTGGGGTCCCCAAAATATACATGAGTAGTCCACTAGTACTGATAATGATAGGCAATTAATAGCGCTACAGTACTAAGTGTAATAGCTCTCCTAAGTGCCAAGAATAAACACAAAATAATATAAACACAATTACAAAATCCTCTGTGTTCCAAACTAGGAATAAATATAGACGTTATACAGAACAACGAGGTGTACACATCATGATACCAGGTCGTAAACACACGGACAGATAAAGTACAGATTCAGAAGGCAGAGGCGGAGTCTAGGTACAGGCAGGGTTCGGCAACAGGGTATCAGAAATATCGAGGTACAAGATCAGGAGGCAGAAGCAGAGTCTAAGGACGAGCCGGGGTTCGGCAACAGAGTATCAGAATGGCAAGGTACAAGATCAGAGTACAGGAGGATAGTCAGGCAGGCAAGGGGTCATAACAGATAATCACAATCAAACTAGCACTTTAAGCTATCAACAGAATCTAGCTAAGTGTAGGATTACAGCTCCAGCTGGTCCCGGCACACTTAAGGATCTGACTAAGGGTCTGAGTGCTCCCACGCTGTGTTCGCAATGCCAGACAACCAGCAACTGAACAGCCGGCAGTATATATACACAGAGATCTCTCCACACCTCCCTAAGTGCTGGACCAATGAGGGAAGGCAGAGTTGTCAGCTGACCAGCCTGGTCAGCTGACCCCTTTCTGGCCACCACATAAGCCCTGCCTCTCCGCGCACACGCGCGTCATTCTGAACTTGGAGGGACTATGAGTCCCAGCTACACCAGCACCGCTCTGCGGTGCAACGGGGCCATGCGCGCTAACCGCCGCGTCAGACGCGGCGGTTTCTCCGTGCTCCGCCATGCCCTTCACAGCCGCCTCACGCAGAGTAGAGGCGGCTGCTTTTCCGTGCTGCGCCATGTGCTTCACGGAATCAGCCGCCCCACGCTGAGTGGAGGCGGCTGCCTTACCGCGATGTCTCACAGTACCAGGAGGAGTGGACTCCCGACAGCTCCTTCCAGGCTTTTCTGGATGTAAAGCATGAAACTCCTTCCTTAACTTGTCCGCATGCATGCGACTCCCCGGAACCCATTGTCTCTCCTCAATGCCGTACCCTCTCCAATGTACCAGATATTGCACCGAATTCTGTACAATGTGCGAGTCTAATATTTTCTCCACTTCATACTCGAGTTGGTCATCCACCAACACCGGAGGAGGGGGAGTGGAACCCACATGGACTGCAGGTTTCAGCAGGGATACGTGAAAAGTTCTTACACCCCGCATGCTGGCAGGAAGATCAATGGCATAAGTTACGTTGTTGATTTTCTTAGTCACAGAAAATGGACCCACAAACCTGGGGCCCAGTTTGGCAGATGGCTGCTTCAGGGTCAAGTGACGTGTGGACACCCAGACTCTAAGGCCCATATGCAATTCACTTTTTCACCTGAGTTTTCTCCTAGGTGATAATTTTAAACTTGCCAATAAAATTTCTTTTAAGCCACAAGCAAGCAAGAAAATACTCAAAATAATTTTAATAGTACTTTCTCACCTACTTTCTGGTACTTTTTAAGTTGAAAAGTGCTGGAAAGTTATTTTAAATTGAATATGAAACATTATCTTCTAGGAGAAAACTCAGGTGAAAAAGGGAATTGCATATGGCCCTAAATCCCCTGGCTGAAACTTACATTCCAAGGAACGTTTCTTGTCCGCTTGACCCTTCTGACTTTGAAACGCTTTCTGCAAATTCTCTTTAACAATTCCCCAATTGTCCCTGAGTGACCTCTGCCAATCCTCCAGTGCTGGAAACGGAGTGGAGGCCACTGGTAATGGGGAGAATTTAGGCAACCTCCCGGTTACTATCTGAAACGGAGAGTACCCCGCGGAGGAACTTTTCAAGTTATTGTGTGCGAACTCCGCGAAAGGCAAGAACTTGACCCAATCGTTCTGCGCCTTCGCAACATAACACATTTTAAAAATTGCTCCAAAGACTGGTTGACCCTCTCCGTTTGCCCATTGGTCTGTGGGTGGTAGCCTGACGAGAATGACAGCTCCATGCCCATTTGGTGACAAAATGCCCTCCAAAATCCAGACACAAATTGGACTCCCCTATCTGACACGATGTTTTCCGGAATGCCATGCAGCCGGAAGACGTGAATGATGAACAATTCGGCCAATTCCTGAGCCGAGGGGAGTCCTTTCAGGGACACAAAATGGGCCATTTTGCTAAAGCGGTCGACTACCACCCAAATGACCGACATGTCTTCAGACCTGGGCAATTCCCCCACAAAATCCATGGACAGGTGGGTCCATGGCTCACTCGGGGTGGGCAAAGGCTGTAACCTTCCCACAGGTGCCAGCCGGGAGGGTTTACTCTTAGCACATACCGCACATTCCCTGACATATTCCTTGCAGTCTGTTGCCATAGAAGGCCACCAAGCACACCTGGCAATCAGATCCTGCGTTCTAGAAGCTCCAGAGTGACCAGCATTCTTATGGGCGTGGAACATTTGTAGAACCTGTAGGCGAAATGGCAGTGGGATAAACAAAACCCCTTCAGGTTTTCCCTCAGGAACATCCTGCTGAAAGGGACCCAGAACCTTTGCCCAATCTTCCCAGGTCTCTGTGGCTGCTAACACCAACCTCTGCGGAATGATGGACTCAGGAGCGGGGGGCTGTGCTGTCTCTTGTTCAAAACATCTGGACAGGGCATCTGCCTTGATGTTTTTGCTCTCTGGAGTGTACGTGATTATAAATCTGAACCTCGTAAAAAATAAAGACCAACGGGACTGACGGGGGCTTAGTCTCTTAGCCCTCTCGATGTATTCAAAATTCTTATGATCAGTGTAAACCGTGATCATATTTTCTGCCCCCTCTAACCAATGGCGCCATTCTTCAAATGCCAATTTAATGGCCAGAAGTTCCCGGTTGCCTATATCGTAGTTTCTTTCTGCCGGTGAAAACCTACGGGAAAAATAGGCGCATGGATGTAATCTGCCCTGCAACCCTGACCGTTGAGACAGCACTGCCCCCACCCCAACCTCCGAAACATCGACCTCCACAATAAAGGAAAAGGACGTGTCTACATGCCTCAAAATAGTCGCTGAGGAAAACAATTTTTTCAGGTGAGAAAAGGCTGCCACAGCCTCAGGGGACCAGTGGTTGGTATCTGCCCCCTTTTTTGTGAGGCTGGTAAGGGGAGCAATTATCGTGGAGTACCCCTTTATGAACCTCCTATAGTAGTTCGCAAAACCCAAAAATCTCTGCAGGGCTTTCAACCCCACTGGCTGTGGCCATTCTAAGACAGCTGTGACCTTGGCAGGATCCATTGACAGGCCCGAGGTGGAAATCACATATCCTAGGAACGTGACAGTGGTCACCTCAAAAATACACTTCTCCACCTTGGCATAAAGCATATTTCGTCTCAATTTTTCCAATACAAATTTAAAGTGGACCCTGTGCTCGGAGAGGTTGTTGGAGTAGATTAGTATATCATCAAGGTATACCAGCACAAATCTACCCAACACCTCCCTGAATACCTCGTTGATTAACTCCTGGAAGACGGCTGGTGCATTACACAACCCGAAGGGCATCACTAAGCACTCGTAATGCCCGTCGGGTGTGTTGAAGGCCGTCTTCCATTCATCGCCCCTTCTAATGCGGATCAGGTTGTATGCACCCCTTAGATCTAATTTTGAGAAGATCTTAGCGTCTGTGACCTGCGTGAATAAATCGTCTATGAATGGTAACGGATAACGATTCTTCACCGAGATTTTATTCAGCCCACGGTAATTGATGCAAGGTCGGAGACCTCCGTCTTTTTTCTTAACAAAAAAGAATCCGGCCCCCACATGGGGACCGGGAGGGGCGAATGAACCCTTTGCCTAGGTTGTCACGGATGTACTCCTGCATAGCCACTTTTTCTGGACCAGACAAATTATACAGGTGACCCCTCGGGGGCATACAACCGGCACGGAGATTGATGGGGCAATCGAAAGGGCGATGAGGAGGTAACTTATCAGCAGCCTTGGGACAGAATACATCCGAGAATTCAGAATATTGCTCGGGAACACCCTCCACATGAATCTTGGTCTGACCTAATGTCACTCTCCCTAGACACTGTTGGGAATAGAAGTCTGACCTACTGGTTAATTGTCCTGCAGCCCAATTAATCAGTGGCGAATGGAGCTGCAGCCAAGGCATACCTAGGACAATTGTGGAGGTAGTCATGTGTAAAACAAAGAAACTTAAACCTTCTTTATGCAGTACCCCAATAATGACTTTCACCTCTGGTGTCTGAGACAGCGGACGGTCCCTTTGTAGCGGGGAGTCGTCCACGGCAGTAACCTGGATAGGTGGTTTTACTGGGGTGAGTGGAATGCCCAACTTCTCTGCAAACTCTGAACTCATAAAATTAGCCGCGGAGCCTGAATCAACAAAGGCCTCCGTGGCTTCAGATTTGTCCCCCTACGTAATCGTACAAGGAAGGCGCAAACGTTTTTCTTCTAGGGGTGTGAGTTGGGCGCCTAGGGTGTCACCCCTTACAACTCCTAGGCGGTAGCGTTTCCCGGCTTATTCTTATTCGGCTTAATACAATACAATACAATACAATACTATTTCTATAGCGCTTTTCTCCCATAGGACTCAAAGCGCTTAGGCTCTCTCAGATTCAGTAATTAGTAGGATGAAGTATTCACACAACAAAAGTTATATTTCTGCAAATGCCAGACTGAACAGGTGGGTTTTCAGTCTGAATTTAAACACGTCCAGGGATGGGGCTGTCCTAATCTGTTGAGGTAAGGAGTTCCAAAACGTAGGGGCAGCATGACAGAAGGCTCTGGGACCAAAAGTTTCCAAGTGGACTCTGGGTATGACTAGATTATTAGAACCTGTGGATCTGAGAATGCGGGGATTGCTACACAGCTGTAACATATCTTTCATGTATCCAGGGCCTAGATTATTCAGGGATTTAAATGTCAGTAGGCCGATCTTGAATAGGACCCTCCATTCTATAGGTAGCCAGTGAAGGGAATGCAGGACTGGCATTATGTGGCAGTGACGGGGTTGGTTGGTTAGCAGTCTGGCAGCAGTATTCTGTATCAGCTGTAGGCGGTACAAGACCTTTTTTGGAAGGCCAGTGTAGAGAGCATTGCAGTAGTCCAGTCGGGACAGTCTCGTACCCTATGCCCCCCTCCACCACAGTACAAACATAACTGTTCCGACATGCTCCGTCTTCTCTCCACTTGTGTCAGTTTAGACCGACTGATCTGCATCGGCTCAGGTGGAGGCAAGACCGGAGACGATGAGACAGAAGGAGATGGAGTTATTAGGGGTTCAGCGGGAGGCGCTGCGTAAGAAGTCAACCTGACACGATGACTGCCCCTAGTCTGTCTCTGATGACGTAGCCTACGGTCGATTCGAATGGCCGATGAGATGGCCTCATCGACTGTTTTGGGCTCGGGTTGACTTAACATTAGGTCGGAGACCTCATCCGACAACCCAGACAAGAAGTAATCCAACAGGGCATAGGTGTCATATCTGGCCGTAACTGACCACCTACGAAATTCGGCCGCATAATCTTCGACTGGACCCTTGCCTTGCCGTAAGAGCTTAAGCTTCCGCTCAGAGGTCGCAGCAAGGTCTGGGTCGTCGTAGATTACTACCATGGCTTTAAAGAATTCCTCTACCGAGGTAAGGGCTAAGTCACCGGCGGGCAAATTGTACGCCCAGGTCTGGGAGTCACCAGTTAACAAAGTTTTAATAAAGATGATCCGTTGGGTCTCAGTCCCCGAGGATCGGGGTCTCAACTCGAAATAAGATAACACTCTACTCTTAAAATTCCAGAAGTCAAATTTGTGAAAAATTTTCAGGTACGGGCATACGGATATCACCACTGAGAGAGGATCGCACCTCATCAACTGACGTCTGGAGGGTTTGTACAGACCCTGATAGGGCATCAATTAAAGCTTTGTGATGGCCCAGTGCTTGATGGATGTTATCCACCGAAGTGGCAAGCACACCCAGAGGGTCAGCGCGTGCGTCCATCGGTCTTTTGGTCTGGCGTTCTGTAACGATCGGTGAAGCACAGAGAGGATCTGATTACCGGTGATCTGCAGTATCACTGGGAATACAGATATATACCAGGTTATAAGTGATCTGCAGTATCACCGATAATCCGATACACCAGCTAACCTCTGTTCACCTGAGTAGAGTGTAGTGTTAGGTGCAACAGTAACACTTAGAGGACTAGGCCTCAGTGCAGTAAGGAGTACTGCACGGATTCCTTCCGAAGACCTGAACTCTCCAAGGTGGGAGGAGTCAGGTCGAGAGTAGGAAGGATTGTCTGAAAGTGACACTCAGGAGGAAGCGTCACTAACAGGACGGGGAACCGCCTCCAATAGTAAGGTCGGTTCTCGAGGTCGGACAAGCCAGGTCGTAAACACACGGACAGATAAAGTACAGATTCAGAAGGCAGAGGCGGAGTCTAGGTACAGGCAGGGTTCGGCAACAGGGTATCAGAAATATCGAGGTACAAGATCAGGAGGCAGAAGCAGAGTCTAAGGAGAAGCCGGGGTTCGGCAACAGATTATCAGAATGGCAAGGTACAAGATCAGAGTACAGGAGGATAGTCAGGCAGGCAAGGGGTCATAACAGATAATCACAATCAAACTAGTACTTTAAGCTATCAACAGAATCTAGCTAAGTGTAGGATTACAGCTCCAGCTGGTCCCGGCACACTTAAGAATCTGACTAAGGGTCTGAGTGCTCCCACGTTGTGCTCGCAACTCCAGACAACAAGCAACTGAACAGCCGGCAGTATATATATACACAGAGATCTCTCCACACCTCCCTGAGTGCTGGACCAATGAGGGAAGGCAGAGTTGTCAGCTGACCAGCCTGGTCAGCTGACCCCTTTCTGGCCACCACATAAGCCCTGCCTCTCCGCGTGCACGTGCGTCATTCTGAACTTGGAGGGACTATGAGTCCCAGCTACACCAGCACCGCTCTGCGGTGCAACGGGGCCATGCGCGCTATCCGCCGCTTCAGACGCGGCGGTTTCTCCGCACTCCGCCATGCCCTTCACAGCCGCCTCACGCAGAGTAGAGGCGGCTGCTTTTCCGTGCTGCGCCATGTGCTCCACGGAACCAGCCGCCCCACGCTGAGTGAAAGCGGCTGCCTTACCGCAATCTCTCACATTATGACTCTTTACAAACGAGTCTCTGCACCAGGGGTCTGGTTGCCTAGCAACAATGTAAACACATATTCAGCAGCTCAGCGGAGCTCAGCCGGTTAGGGCTATAACAGCGATTCCTGCTAGAAGTAGGGTATACCACTGAAAACTACTTAGGCAGGAGTTATGTTTGCGAAAAGAAAGCAAACAAAAACAATCACCCCTAGCAAATGGATTAGCCTCCCAGCCGTCATCAGTGCTCGGAAAATTCCGCGGAATTATGAATTCCGTGATTCCGGCCCGAATTAGGTTAATTCCAATAGTCGAAACGGAATTCCTTTACCTCTCAAACGGAATTCCGCGGAAATTTTATAATTCCAACGGAATTTTCCGGAATAGCACAAAAAATCTCCCTCCTCCCTCCATCCTCTTATATCATGCAGTAGGTAATTGCAGATTTTCAAAACAGCTTATATACCATAGCTGGGATTTGAACCCAGGATGCAGTATGTAGTAGGTATCTGTCTTAACCTCTAGACCATGCCCCACACTACATGCTAAAGCTGGCCTAGCATAAACCATACTACCATTATGATCAATTCGATAGAAAAAGTTGCATGATTAAGGATTTGTACTATTTGAAAAGCATGCTTATATACCATAGCTGGGATGTGAACCCAGGACGCAGTGTGTAGTAGGTATCTGTCTTAACCTCTAGACCATGCCCCACACTACATGCTAAGGCTGGCCTAGCATAAACCATACTACCATTATGATCAATTCGATAGAAAATTACATGATTAAGGATTTGTACTTTTTGAAAAGCATGCTTATATACCATAGCTGGGATTTGAACCCAGGACGCAGTGTGTAGTAGGTATCTGTCTTAACCTCTAGACCATGCCCCACACTACATGCTAAAACTGGCCTAGCATAAACCATACTACCATTATGATCAATTCGATAGAAAAAGTTGCATGATTAAGGATTTGTACTTTTTGCCAAAGCCTATTATACTGGCTGCCTCCTGCCCTGGTGGTCCCAGTGTCCGAGGGACCACCAGGGCAGGCTGCAGCCACCCTAGTCTGCACCCAAGCACACTGATTTCCCCCCCCCCTGCCCCCTGATTGCCCACAGCACCCCTAAGATCCCCCACTGCCCACCCCCCAGACCACTGTTAGCACCCAATCACCCCCCTAATCACCCATCAATCACTCAGTCACTATCTGTCAACGCTATTTTTTTTTAACCCTAAACTGCCCCCTGCTCCCTCCTGATCACCCCTCCACCCCTCAGGTTCTTCCCAGACCCCCCCCCCCCTGTGTACTGTATGCATCTGTCCCCCCTGATCACCTGCCAATCACATGTCAATCACCTGTCAATCACCCATCAATCACCCCCTGTCACTGCCACCGATCAATCAGCCCCTAACCTGCCCCTTGCGGGCAATCTGATCACCCACCCACACCAATAGATCGCCCGCAGATCCGACATCAGATCACCTCCCAAGTGCAGTGTTTACATCTGTTCTCTACCCTAAACACCCACTAATTACACATCAATCACCCCCTATCACCACCTTTCACTGTTACCCATCAGATCAGACCCTAATCTGCCCCTTCCGGGCACCCAATCACCCACCCACATGCTCAGATTGCCCTCAGACCCCCCCTTATCAATTCGCCAGTGCAATATTTACATCTGTTCTTCCCTGTAATAACCCACTGATCACATGTCAATCACCTGTCAATCACCCATCAATCACCCCCTATCACCACCTTTCACTGTTACCCATCAGATCAGACCCTAATCTGCCCCTTGCGGGCACCCAATCACCCACCCACACGCTCAGATTACCCTCAGACCCCCCCTTATCAATTCGCCAGTGCAATGTTTACATCTGTTCTTCCCTGTAATAGCCCACTGATCACCTGTCAATCACCCATCAATCACCCCCTGTCACTGCCATCCATCAATCACCCCCTGCCACTGCCACCCATCAATCAGCCCCTAACCTGCCCCTTGCGGGCAATCTGATCACCCACCCACACCAATAGATCGCCCGCAGATCCAACGTCAGATCACCTCCCAAGTGCAGTGTTTACATCTGTTCTATACCCTAAACACCCACTAATTACCCATCAATCACCCATCAATCACCCCCTATCACCACCTTTCACTGTTACCCATCAGATCAGACCCTAATCTGCCCCTTGCGGGCACCCAATTACCCCCCCACATGCTCAGATTGCCCTCAGACCCCCCCTTATCAATTCGCCAGTGCAATATTTACATCTGTTCTTCCCTGTAATAACCCACTGATCACCTGTCAATCACCCATCAATTACCCCCTGTCACTGCCACCCATCAATCACCCCCTGTCACTGCCACCCATAAATCAGACCCTAACCTGCCCCTTGCGGGCAATCTGATCACTCACCCACACCAATAGATCGCCCGCAGATCGGACGTCAGATCACCTCCCAAGTGCAGTATTTACATCTGTTCTCTACCCTAAACACCCACTAATTACCCATCAATCACCCATCAATCACCCCTATCACCACCTGTCACTATTACCCATCAGATCAGACCCTAATCTGCCCCTTGCGGGCACCCAATCACCCGCCTACACGCTCAGAATGCCCTCAGACCCCCCCCCTTATCAATTCGCCAGTGCAAAATTTACATCTGTTCTTCCCTGTAATAACCCCCTGATCACCTGTCAATCACCTGTCAATCACCCATCAATCACCCCCTATCACCACCTTTCACTGTTACCCATCAGATCAGACCCTAATCTGCCCCTTGCGGGCACCCAATCACCCACCCACACGCTCAGATTACCCTCAGACCCCCCCATATCAATTCGCCAGTGCAATGTTTACATCTGTTCTTCCCTGTAATAGCCCACTGATCACCTGTCAATCACCCATCAATCACCCCCTGTCACTGCCACCCATCAATCACCCCCTGCCACTGCCACCCATCAATCAGCCCCTAACCTGCCCCTTGCGGGCAATCTGATCACCCACCCACACCAATAGATCGCCCGCAGATCCAACGTCAGATCACCTCCCAAGTGCAGTGTTTACATCTGTTCTCTACCCTAAACACCCACTAATTACCCATCAATCACCCATCAATCACCCCCTATCACCACCTTTCACTGTTACCCATCAGATCAGACCCTAATCTGCCCCTTGCGGGCACCCAATCACCCACCCACATGCTCAGATTGCCCTCAGACCCCCCCTTATCAATTCGCCAGTGCAATATTTACATCTGTTCTTCCCTGTAATAACCCACTGATCACCTGTCAATCACCTGTCAATCACCCATCAATTACCCCCTGTCACTGCCACCCATCAATCACCCCCTGTCACTGCCACCCATAAATCAGACCCTAACCTGCCCCTTGCGGGCAATCTGATCACTCACCCACACCAATAGATCGCCCGCAGATCCGACGTCAGATCACCTCCCAAGTGCAGTATTTACATCTGTTCTCTACCCTAAACACCCACTAATTACCCATCAATCACCCATCAATCACCCCTATCACCACCTGTCGCTATTACCCATCAGATCAGACCCTAATCTGCCCCTTGCGGGCACCCAATCACCCGCCTACACGCTCAGAATGCCCTCAGACCCACCCTTATCAATTCGCCAGTGCATTATTTACAACTGTTCTTCCCTGTAATAACCCACCTGTCAATCACCCCCTGTCACTGCCACCCATCAATCACCCCCTGTCACTGCCACCCATCAATCAGCCCCTAATCTGCCCCTTGCGGGCAATCTGATCACCCACACCAATAGATCGCCCGCAGATCCGACGTCAGATCACCTTCCAAGTGCAGTGTTTACATCTGTTCTCTACCCTAAACACCCACTAATTACCCATCAATAACCTCCTATCACCACCTGTCACTGTTACCCATCAGATTAGACCCCCCCCTTATCGATTCGCCAGTGCATTATTTACATCTGCTCTTCCCTGTAATAACCCACTGATCACCTATCAATCACCTGTCAATCACCTATCAATCACCTATCAATCACCCCCTGTCACTGCCACCCATCAATCACCCCCTGTCACCACCTGTCACCCCCTAGCACACCTACCCATCAAATCAGGCCCTAATTTGCCCCGTGTGGGCTCTTGATCACTCGGCCAAACCCTCAGACCCCCTTCCAATCACCTCCCCAGTGCATTGATTGCACCTATTTTCCCCTCTAACCACCCCCTGAGACACCCATCAATCACCTCCTGTCACCCCCCTAGCACTCCTATCCATCAGATCAGGCCCAATACAACCTGTCATCTAAGAGGCCACCCTGCTTATGACCAGTTCCACAAAATTTGCCCCCTCATAGACCACCTGTCATCAAAATTTGCAGATGCTTATACCCCTGAACAGTCATTTTGAGAAATTTGGTTTCCAGACTACTCACGGTTTTGGGCCCGTAAAATGCCAGGGCAGTATAGGAACCCCACAAGTGACCCCATTTTAGAAAAAAACACCCCAAGGTATCCTGTTATGTGTATGATGAGTTCATAGAACATTTTATTTTTTGTCAACAGTTAGCGGAAATTGATTTTTATTGTTTTTTTCACAAAGTGTAATTTTTCACTAACTTGTGACAAAAAATAAAATCTTCTATGAACTCACCATACACCTTACCTTAATACCTTTGGGGTGTCTTCTTTCTAAAATGGGGTCACTTGTGGGGTTCCTATATTGCCCTGGCATTTTAGGGACCCGAAACCGTGAGGAGTAGTCTAGAAAACAAATGCCTCAAAATGACCTGTGAATAGGACGTTGGGCCCCTTAGCGCACCTAGGCTGCAAAAAAGTGTCACACATGTGGTATCGCCGTACTCAGGAGAAGTAGTATAATGTGTTTTGTGGTGTATTTTACACATACCCATGCTGGGTGGGAGAAATCTCTCTGTAAATGGACAATTGTGTTTAAAAAAAATCAAAAATGTGTCATTTACAGAGATATTTCTCCCACCCAGCATGGTTATATGTAAAAATACACCACAAAACACATTATACTACTTCTCCTGAGTACGGCGATACCACATGTGTGGCACTTTTTTGCACCCTAAGTGCGCTAAGGGGCCCAAAGTCCAATGAGTACCTTTAGGATTTCACAGGTCATTTTGCGACATTTGGTTTCAAGACTACTCCTCACGGTTTAGGGCCCCTAAAATGCCAGGGCAGTATAGGAACCCCACAAATGACCCCATTTTAGAAAGAAGTGTATTTTTACACATACCCATGCTGAGTGGGAGAAATATCTCTGTAAATAGACAATTGTGTGTAAAAAAAATAAAAAATTGTCATTTACGGAGATATTTCTCCCACCCAGCATGGGTATGTGTAAAAATACACCTCAAAACACATTATACTACTTCTCCTGAGTACGGCAATACCACATGTGAGGCACTTTTTTGCAGCCTAACTGTGCTAAGGGGCCCAAAGTCCAATGAGCATCTTTAGGCTTTACAGGGGTGCTTACAATTAGGCACCCCCCAAAATGCCAGGACAGTGAACACACCCCACAAATGACCCCATTTTGAAAAGTAGACACTTCAAGGTATTCAGAGAGGAGCATAGTGAGTCCGTGGCAGATTTCATTTTTTTTTTTTGTCGCAAGTTAGAAGAAATGGAAACTTTTTTTTTTTCTGTCACAAACGGTCATTTTTCGCTAACTTGTGACAAAAAATAAAATCTTCTATGAACTCACTATGCCTCTCAGTGAATACTTTGGGATGTCTTCTTTCCAAAATGGGGTCATTTTCCTGGAATTTTAGCACCTCATGAAACATGACAGGTGATTAGAAAAGGCAAGGATGCTTCAAAATGGGAAAATTCACTTTTGGCACCATAGTTTGTAAACGCTATAACTTTTACCCAAACCAATAAATATACCCTAATTGTTTTTTTTTTTTTTCATCAAAGACATGTAGCAGAATAACTTTCGCGCTCAAATGTATAGGAAATTTTACTTTATTGGAAAAATGTCAGCACAGAAGGTTAAAAAAGTCATTTTTTTGACAAAATTCATGTTTTTTTTTTGATGAATATAATAAAAAGTAAAACTTGCAGCAGCAATCAAATAGCACCAAAAGAAAGCTGTATTAGTGACAAGAAAAGGAGGTAAAATTCATTTAGGTGGTAGGTTGTATGACCGAAAAATAAACCGTGAAAGCTGCAGTGGTCTGAATGGAAAAAAAAGGCTCTGGTCCTTAAGGGGCGAAAAGACTGTGGTCCTCAAGTGGTTAAGGCAAGGAACACACTTAGCAGAATCGCATGCTCTTCCCCCATAGCATATGGTGGAAAATGCATGCAATTCTGCTAAGCGTGTTCCCTGCCTAAACTGAAAAGAAGTGTTACTTGCGAATTTTCACCAAAGTTATTTTCACATCAAAAATCCTATTTTTTATTCGAGAAAATTTTTGTGAAAATAGCTTGTATTTTTACATCTTTTCTTTTCTCAGTAAAACGCAATAAAATCGATATTTTACCACAATAATTTCCAAAAACATGGAAACACTTTCTTGTTACAGTGAAAATTTGAAAAATCTATATTTTGCTGTGAAAATGTGCAAAAAGTGGGAAAAACTTGAAAATGAACACAACTTATTTTCAATGGCATTTTCACTTGAAAATCAAAATTAACATTATTTTCACGGAAATTAATGTGAAAAGAATATTGGCATTTTCACTCATCACTACTGAAAAGCCTCTCAGCAGCAGTTGGGCTGAATCTCTCATCTGTCCTTTTCCAGATCCAGGGAAACAGAATAGAGATCTGCTGTATGCACAGGGTCAGATTTGTGGGAAGGCCCCCAAGACCCAGGACTAGGGAGCTAAAATTAGATATAGTCCCTGGTGCAGGTGACAGGATAACTTCACCTGTCACCCTTCATGTGATGTGACTACCTTGAGCCGCTCGCTCCGATTCTGCAAGGCTGCAGCCACCCACCCCGCCTTGCTCTGTAAGTGACTGTGTGACTCAGAGCAGCAGGTCATGTGGGGGGGCCTCAGTTGCTGGCTACGAGGTGAGAGGACCATCGAGGAGTGTGTACAGCGGTGGAGCGAAGCTGCTTCCGGACTGGAGTGAGAGCAGGTGAACCTGCAGCAGCCAGCAGGCAGACTCTCGCTCCCGAGTCCCAGGCAGTCAAGCTCCTTCTAGTTGAGGGCAGCGGGTGCATCTCTACTCTAGTGCTCCTTCAGGCTGCTGTAAGTGAAAGTGAACAGAATGTCTTCTGCATAAATGGCAATACTGGTGGTGATTTTTACTGTGTCCCCTCCCCCCACCCTTTAGAAACCAAATGTTATTTAAAAAGGTAATTATATGGGGGGGGGGGGGGGGGGCTTCTTACCAGTCCCCTTCTTCTGCCTTTGCTGTGGCCCCCTAATGCTTTGCTTCTTTCCAGCACATGCTCTCAGTCTTGTTCAGTCACACTTTACTGCGCATGTGCAGTCCTGGCCACGAGTCTGCCACCAATCATGCTCCCATGGCAGGGGGCATTCTGCACATGCGCAGTTCACTGACACTGTAGCTGGGCTTGTGCAGAATGCTCCCAGCTATGGGATTTTGATCTGGGGCCAGTCCAGAACTGCACATGCACTGTATCGCGGACTCCACTGCAGAAGAATGAAGGTGATCAGGAGGGTGGTGATCAGGGTTGCTCAGATCTGAATTCGGGAGATACCCGGATAGTTTTATCTGGATATCTCCCAGTAAACCTGTGCGGGCCGGGCGGCGGGGGGGGGGGGTCAATCTTACCTGTCTGACGTCTTCTTTGGTCTGTTCCTGGCGCCTCACACGATGTGCTCCATGCGCCGGTCACGTGACTACAAACACTTCCTCCTTCAACCCGAAAGGAGGAAGTGTTTGTAGTTACGTGACCGCTGCTTGGACCGCATCGTGGGAGGCGCCAGGGACGGACCGAAGAAGATGTCATACAGGTAAGATTGACCTCCCCCCCCCAACCCAGGTTTACTGGGAGATATCCGGATAGAACTATCTGGGTATCTCCCGAATTCGGATTTGAGCAACACTGGTGGTGATCAAGCAGACAGACTACAGGGGGATGGAGGAAGCCCAGGTAAGTATAAATCTTTTTTCCTTTAAAGTGTACCTGAGACGGGAAAACTTCTATTTTACTTACCTGGGGCTTCCTCCCAGCCCCTTGTAGCCTTACAGGTTTATTGCTTCCCCCTTGGTCTGTTATGTTGTGTCACTGTCACTTTTCTAAAGCTTGCCCACTAGACCAGTTGTGGGCTACTGTACATGCGCGGCCCACGCCGCGCGCCTCCTCAATATGCTTCCAGTGCTGGAAGCATTCTTTGCATTAGTAGAATGCTCCCAGCCATGAGAGCACGATCAGGGAGATGTGCGACCTGGGCCGCACATGTACAGTAGCCTGCGACGTGTGACCTTTCAGAGGGGTAAAGCAACACAACGGAATGGACCAAGTGGGAACCAAGGTGCTTGTATGGGGCTGAAAGAAGCACCAGATAATTAAAATAGAACTTCTTCTCCCCTCTCAAGTTTACTTTAGGATCCCACTAGCTGAAGGAGGTGCATCTTTTTGCTGGTAGTAGGGACTGTTCTAAATACTTCTCAACCGAATTTAAAAATTGAACCTGATGTGCACAGTGGAAGGTCGGTTAACTCATCCTTGTCACCACCTCTGTGCGCTGTCCTCCATGTTGTGTTTCTGCTCTCCATCTACATCCAGCTGTGAACGATGAAGTGGCTGGAGAGCTGAAATGCTATGTGGAGGACAGCGCACAGAGGTGGCGACAAGGGTGAGCTAACCCCACTCATCACGATGTGCATCAGTTTAAATGTGAGTTTTGTTTCAAAGCATTCGGAACAGAGGTACAAACTGTAACACTCATCTCTAGTTGGAAGCATGATTTGACATCATGCAGAGGACAGAGCATGAACTGGATACAGAATTAGAGGGGTCACAGCGCAGCAATATAGGGACCTCCAGGAAAACATAGGAGCAGGGTTGCTCAGCAGGACCCCGAATGCGAAATTTCCCCGAATGCTGAAATCCGAGCCGAACCCGAATATGAAGCCTGCCGACAGTGCGCACTCGAATTCGGCCGGATGGAGCTGTGGGTTCGGTTTCGGCTTCGGGATTCGGGGATGACGTGATTGGGCCAATCAGAAGTCCTCCTGCCGAGGACTTGGCAACCCTAGCAACCAATCAGAGGAGGGGAGCCTGGCCCTCCCCTCCTCTATATAAGGCGGCGGCGGCCATGTTGCGGAGCCACGCACTTGTGTGACTGCTGCTGGTACTGAGAGATTCTCCAGTGCTGTGCTGTGTCTGAGCAAGTGCTTTTCACTGCTAAACCTAGCGTTTTGCTTCCTAAACACCTCCTAAACATATTTATTGTTGTCTTATATAGTTAGCTAGTATTTTGATTGTATTTAGTCAGCTAGTGTATAGTGTATACTGTGCTAGGCTAGTGTTAGTCTGTGAGCAGGCTAGGCCTGCTAGCCTAGGTAGCCTTAGCCTGCTACTACTAGCTTAGGTAGTGTCACGGACGGTTGCGGGGCCGCAGGCGCGTCCTGTAACCGCCCGTGAAGAAAAGCGATCGCACTCGATTCTCTGCGTCGATTGCGCTTCAAATCGATAGAATCTGGATTTATTGTGTAGGAGGTCTGCAGTCCTTTCTTAGCAGAGGAAT
Organism: Hyperolius riggenbachi; assembly: GCF_040937935.1. Classification (NCBI taxonomy): domain Eukaryota; kingdom Metazoa; phylum Chordata; class Amphibia; order Anura; family Hyperoliidae; genus Hyperolius; species Hyperolius riggenbachi. The sequence goes on from NC_090648.1 coordinate 448,754,426, forward strand.
AGCATCACCTTAACTGCAGGATGGCTCTTTTGATATGCTAATGAGCCTGGGCCCAGAGAGTCCCTGGCTTCAAGCTGTGCTGATGGCCCATCCATCAGGTATAAGGTGACAAACACCATGACAGAACCAATTTAGAGTGAGGAAACTCAGACACTCCGACTCCTTTTCCCAGCAGGGAGCCGACATGTGGCTTGCTGCTGCCAACTTCAAAGAACCTTTGCCTGGGAATGACCTGGTATAAATCCCAGGGGTCTCTCATATTCCATAAATTGCTATATGTATCATATTTTCTGTGTTGCCAGGCTGGCAGACCCTCCAAACTAACAGAGCAGGTAGGGCCCTGCCTGGCGTTGGTTCTGAGAACATTTCAGAACCTTCTGAGGTAAAGACTGCCCGTTAGGCAGTCCAACAGTGCCCTAATGGTACCACAGGGGTCCCACCCCTCATGTTTGGTATCAGACTGCTGGGTACATCGAGGCAGATCTGAAAATAGTAGTAAATCTGCCCTGACCTGTACGGTTCTGTGAGATAGAGCCCATATATGGGTAGATATGATTTCTAGCCCCAGTACAAGAGGAGGGCTCATCTCATCTTTGAAGGAGGTGTAAAGCTCCCCGCCCTCACTCCCTCCTACTGAAGCAGGGGCATAAGAATGGCTGAGGACCCAAACTCAGGGTCCTCCACACTGAACCATCTTGCACTCATCAGATGCCAGCTTGAGGATATGCTGGTATCCACCTGGTCTGAACTCTGAACTCTGGACTTTGAAACCAAGGACTTTATGATTCTTCCCACAATAAGGACATCTTTCCAGGAACTAAGTATTTTTCTCCCTTCTTTTATTTTTCATACTGGCTATTACTGTTTAATAATTGTCTGTATATATTAATTATTTATATTGCGTGAATAAACGACTTTCTCCAAGTCATTCACTTTCCGCTACCCTGCTTATCAGCACACACAGAAATGATCCCGGGTCTCTGAAGATACGCTACTGTTTGTTTGTTGTTGGCTAGACAGAATATCGTGTGTTTAACCGTTTTATTCGCAGGATTAGTCAGTCAGTTAGTGGGCCCCACGGTCCCATGATAACCGCGGTGGTGGCAGTTTACTCTGAACCAGTGGGTGAAGTGGTAATCACCCGTGTCTCACAGGCTCCCTTCTGAGTTGTCCGCGGCTAATTCTTAACGGTTCCTGCGCATTGACTGCGACCAGAGTTCGCACGATCTGTGCGCTGGCACCGTTTAGAAGGCTAAGTGCGGTCAGCCACTGAGGGCTCCTGTGACAGTGTTAGGCAGCGGTTGGGACCTGTGTTGTGCTGAAAGTATCTAAGATAGCGCTAGCGCTATCGAGAAACGAACTAATTCGTTGGTGTAGCTGGAAGGCAATATATTTTTTATATATACAGAGAGACTGTGTAGCCAGTACCCCTCCCCAAAAGTTTTATTTTATTTGGCATGGAAATGTCCGGGAACTACCAGAACATGTGCCTAGCAGACCTGGAAAATCTTTGCGAAGAGAGGGGCATTGGCATCCTCCGCAAGACAAAACGGGACCTGATAGCAGACTTGTCCAGATGGGATACCCAGCAACTGCGGGAGCCGGGAGTGTCCGCTGAGGTGGATACCAGGCCATCTGACAATCGAGGGGAACCAGAGGCTGAAGATCCTAGGCGTACAGAGGTTGAGCATCCTGCGGGCCCTGTTGCAACAGTTACGCCAGAGACTGTCAGTATGGACCCCAATCCCAGAGTTTCTGAAAGTACTCGCCTGGAACCGGCCAGTACTGGACTGTCCAGGGGTGCTGACCCGGTAATGCAGCAGGCATTACAAAAGCTGATGGAGACTGACCTGGAGAAGTACATGCAGTACATGGAAGCACGAGAGGAACGGGAGCACCAATCTGCGGAACGCAAAGCTGCTGCTGCTGCTGCTGAACGCCACGCAGAGAGGGATGCCGCTGAGCGAGAACGGGAGCGCCAACGACAGCATGAGCTAAACTTGGCAAAGGTTCAACAGGCCAGCCGGAGTTCACCGCCCAGCCTCCCTGCTGAAGGAGCTGCACCACCCGTAAGTGCAAAATTTAAATTTGCTAATATTGAGAAAGACACAGACATTGACTTGTTTTTGCGATCTTTTGAAAAAGCATGCCGTCAGTATCGTCTGTCCCAAGACCAGTGGGCCAGACATCTGACACCTTTGCTGCGCTACAAAGCGCTTGATGCCTTCGCAGAATTGCCTGCGGAGAAGGATAATGATTATGCTGCTATAAAAGACGCTATCATTACTAAGTACCAGCTGACGCCAGAAGCCTATCGGAAAAAGTTCAGGGCCTGGCAGAAAAAGCCTTCTGATTCGTACCGAGATGTGGCCAGCAGCTTGCTCACCACACTCCGCCAGTGGACGCTAGGCCTCACCAAAGGGTCTTATGGCGTCCTGGAGGACTTGATAGTCCTCGAACAATTTCTGAACATTTGCCCTGCTGATGTACGACAGTTTGTGTTAGAACGCAGGCCGGCTTCAGCCACTGTCGCTGCAGACCTTGCTGAGACTTTTGCAACTACCCGGGTGGCTGATCCCCGCAGAACTGTCCCATCCAGCTGGAGAGGAGGTCAGCCCAATACCTCGGCAGACCCTCCTGCCCCTGTGAGCCGTCAGAGGCCACCCAGCGCAGCTGCTGCACCCAGGCATGCAGCGCCTGGAGAGGTCACCTGTCACTACTGCCGCCAGCCCGGACACATGAAATTCGACTGTCCGGAGCGGAGACAGACACCACCAGCACCTGGATCATCTGCATCACCTGCACCTCACCCACAGCAGAGGCAGCCCGCCAGCGAACCACAGCCTGGATCATCCGATTTTGTCCTGTTTGCCCGCGGAAAGGAAATCCGCGACCGAACCGACCAGCAGCAACTTGTTAGAGTGAACGGCAAAGTTGTCACCGGATTTCGAGGCACCGGAGCTGACATCACGTTAGTTCACTCACATCTTGTTGCCAAAGGAGAGCATCAGCTCCAGCCGATCCCTTGCCCTTACTGGAGTAGAGGGCACCCTTTTCCACATAGCCCACGCCAGAGTGAAGCTGGATTGGGGAGTGGGAGGGGTCCACGAAAGGGTTGTTGGGGTTATGAAGGATCTCCCAGTCCCTGTGTTGCTAGGGACTGATTTGGGCAAGCTTGTGTCCTACTATGAACCTGCCACGACCGCCTTGTCGCTCACGGAAGGAGATGGACTCTCCACCCACCACCAGGTACTTTATACACTTGGGGGAGCACCAGGGGGAGGTGGGTTAAATGTGCCCAGTTCAAGGGTACCCGGTTCAATAGTGCCTGCTTCAAAGGCACCTGAGTTTGATGTACAGACTGTCGGTGATGAAAATGTTCCTGTTACTGTTATAAATGCTTGTGACAATGATGTAGGTAATGCCAATATGTGCCATTCTGACAGTGTACCTGTGCTAGCCATACCGCGCAGCTGCACTGCTCGGAACCCGAGCTCAGAACAGGTGGAGGGGGTTCCGGCCTCCTCCCCCTCCTCTGACCGCAGGGATGAGACCTTTCAGCCGCTGGCCTCGTGTGACATGAGCCAGTTGGCTGAAACTGACAGCGCCGTATTCTCAGCCGCACTACAAAGTGACCCAAACCTGGAGGTGCTCCGGCAGCAAGCCGCTGAGCCCCTCGCAGACGGGGCCGCTTTCAAGGTGTACTGGGAAGGTGGGAGACTGTACAGTGAGTCTGTACAGCCCCCTACCGGTAGATCACACGCGAATACCAAATGGCTTGTGGTCCCGAGTGCGTTCAGGGGACATGTGCTGAAATCCGCACATGGTAATCCTCTGACAGGGCACTCGGGTGTCCGCAAGACACTTGCCGGTATTCGGAAACAGTATTATTGGCCCCGGATGAACAGGGATGTAGCGAACTACTGCAGGGCATGTGCCGTCTGTCAGGAGCTGGGAAGGTCCAGGGATTCCCGCGGGGTTCCCTTGGGTCCACAGCCACTTGGCAGGGGAACCCTGCGTGGGCTGGCTGTTGACCTAACCAACCCACTGCCCGTTGTCAGCAGTCCCAACAGACACCACGTCCGACTGCAGTGGCGCAAACGCCCTGTCCAGAACGGTCCATGTCGGGTCAACCCTGAGGGTAGCAGACTGCGACCGGTCCAGGGGAACCGAGCCACAGGCTCCAATAGGTTTTCCCGCCGCACCGGCAACCCGAGACCCGTCAGCCAGGTTGGCCGACCCGCAGCGGGCAGCCGACCCCAGAGCGCCAACGGGGAACTAGATCAGATCTCGCAGGTTAGCGGCAACGACACACATCTTGCTGATGAATGTCTATCTGCCTTCTCCCCAGGGAGGGCTGTCACGGACGGTTGCGGGGCCGCAGGCGCGTCCTGTAACCGCCCGTGAAGAAAAGCGATCGCACTCGATTCTCTGCGTCGATTGCGCTTCAAATCGATAGAATCTGGATTTATTGTGTAGGAGGTCTGCAGTCCTTTCTTAGCAGAGGAATAGCATCACCTTAACTGCAGGATGGCTCTTTTGATATGCTAATGAGCCTGGGCCCAGAGAGTCCCTGGCTTCAAGCTGTGCTGATGGCCCATCCATCAGGTATAAGGTGACAAACACCATGACAGAACCAATTTAGAGTGAGGAAACTCAGACACTCCGACTCCTTTTCCCAGCAGGGAGCCGACATGTGGCTTGCTGCTGCCAACTTCAAAGAACCTTTGCCTGGGAATGACCTGGTATAAATCCCAGGGGTCTCTCATATTCCATAAATTGCTATATGTATCATATTTTCTGTGTTGCCAGGCTGGCAGACCCTCCAAACTAACAGAGCAGGTAGGGCCCTGCCTGGCGTTGGTTCTGAGAACATTTCAGAACCTTCTGAGGTAAAGACTGCCCGTTAGGCAGTCCAACAGTGCCCTAATGGTACCACAGGGGTCCCACCCCTCATGTTTGGTATCAGACTGCTGGGTACATCGAGGCAGATCTGAAAATAGTAGTAAATCTGCCCTGACCTGTACGGTTCTGTGAGATAGAGCCCATATATGGGTAGATATGATTTCTAGCCCCAGTACAAGAGGAGGGCTCATCTCATCTTTGAAGGAGGTGTATAGCTCCCCGCCCTCACTCCCTCCTACTGAAGCAGGGGCATAAGAATGGCTGAGGACCCAAACTCAGGGTCCTCCACACTGAACCATCTTGCACTCATCAGATGCCAGCTTGAGGATATGCTGGTATCCACCTGGTCTGAACTCTGGACTTTGAAACCAAGGACTTTATGATTCTTCCCACAATAAGGACATCTTTCCAGGAACTAAGTATTTTTCTCCCTTCTTTTATTTTTCATACTGGCTATTACTGTTTAATAATTGTCTGTATATATTAATTATTTATATTGCGTGAATAAACGACTTTCTCCAAGTCATTCACTTTCCGCTACCCTGCTTATCAGCACACACAGAAATGATCCCGGGTCTCTGAAGATACGCTACTGTTTGTTTGTTGTTGGCTAGACAGAATATCGTGTGTTTAACCGTTTTATTCGCAGGATTAGTCAGTCAGTTAGTGGGCCCCACGGTCCCATGATAACCGCGGTGGTGGCAGTTTACTCTGAACCAGTGGGTGAAGTGGTAATCACCCGTGTCTCACAGGCTCCCTTCTGAGTTGTCCGCGGCTAATTCTTAACGGTTCCTGCGCATTGACTGCGACCAGAGTTCGCACGATCTGTGCGCTGGCACCGTTTAGAAGGCTAAGTGCGGTCAGCCACTGAGGGCTCCTGTGACAGGTAGGTTAGGGATTCTAGGTAGTTGTGTACTTAGTAGTACTAGTTTAGTTAATTATTACAGCTGTAGTTACTTTATTAGTTTCAGTACTGTGTTAGTTAGTTACTGACTGTGACAGGTCACCACCAGCATCCATTGTGAGTGACCTGACCTGTGACTGTCTGTCGCCTGCCCGAGCCTATTGATTGATTGCGTCTGACCGTGTGTGACCGTTTGTAATTGTAAACGACTGTCTGCCGCACGACTTGTAGCATATTACGCTAGGTGTTTCTTAGTTACCTGCGTGCGTGCGTGCGTGCATACTACTAGTGTCTACTACTATACTACTGGTCTACTAGTCTAGCACCCCTTCACTAATTTTTTTTTCACTTTTACTGTGTGATTTTATTAGCATCCGTAGTGTGTGAAATAAATAAAAGTTACAACACATACAGGCCACCACCAGCATCCGTTGTGAGTGACCCGTGACTGTCTGTCGCCTGCCCGATCCAATTGATTGGTGTTTCTTAGTTACCTGCGTGCGTGCTACTACTAGTGTCTGCTACTATACTACTAGTCTACTAGCACCCGTTCACTATTTTTTTTTTTCGCTTTTACTGTGTGATTTTATTATCATCTGTAGTGTGTGTAATAAATAAGAGTTACAACACATACAGGTCACCACCAGCATCCGTTGTGAGTGACCTGTGACTGTCTGTCACCTGCCCGAGCCTATTGATTGATTGCGTCTGACCGTGTGTGAGCGATTGTAATTGTCACCAACTGTCTGCCGCACGACTTACTTGGAGCATAGTACGCTAGGTGTTTCTTAGCTACCTGCGTGCGTACTACTACTGCCTACTACTACTACTAGTCACCACCAAGTCACCACCAACACAGACTTTATTAAAGTTTACACCCTTTCCCGCCCTCTTCTACTTAATTTTTTTTTACTGTATTTGACTAGTGCACAATGACTGGCAGAGGTAGAGGTAGAGGGCGAGGCACCACCAGGAGAGGAAGGGCCATTGCAGGAGCCACTTCCAGCAGCAGCAGGTCTGGGACTGGTCCACCGCCAGCCACTGACCACAGGGAGGAGGGAGCAGAGGCGCAACAGCAGCGTGTTGCGCCCATCTTTGAGACGGGTCGTCGCCCACGGCCCATTGGGGAGAGTCAGGTGCAGGCTGTGGTGGAAATGATGGCGGGACAGGAAGCCACCTTTTCCAGCCAGGCCTCCAGCACCAGCGAGACTAGTGCCACCAGCACCAGCACTCCTGTCCGCAGCAGGCCTCCACCAGCGCTGGAGGCCATGGTCACGGTGACCCCATCGACCAGCATGCCCTCAATGAGCACGCTCTTCTCCCCTGAGACTATGACCATGTACAGGGATGTTTTGGAGAAGTATGAGTTGGAGATGATGGGGTCATCCAAGGAGGAGGAGGAGGAGGAATTTGAGGTGCAGAAGTTTGTTGTTGGCGCTGAGGAGGAGGGGCGTGATGCAGGGGATGTTGGGGTAGAGGAGTTGGTTGAGTCAGGCTCACAGGATTTGTTTGGGGTTGATGATGATGACTTGATAGATCCTCCCTATGTGCCACCAGTACCACCAGCACAGTTGGTTGAAGGCAGCTCGTCATCGGAGGAGGAGGCATCTCTGGCGCAGAGGCGCGGCAGCAGCAAGGCGGCCAGCACAGGGCGTGGAAGGCAGGAGCCACAGCCTGCTGCTTCAGTCGCTACCACCACCCGCAGCAAACCTCTAACTACAACCAAAAAGGTGCAATCCTCCAAGGGCACCCAAAAACCCCAGCCCTCAAGCTCAAAGAGCAGGTTGAAGTCCCCAGTCTGGCGGTACTTCACCAAGTGCCCAGTGGACCCGACCCGTGCAATTTGCAACAGTTGCAATCTCAGTCTCAGCAGAGGTCGCGATATCCACAAATTGAGTACCTCGTGCCTGCAGACCCACTTACAGAGCTGACATTTTGAGGACTTTAATGAGTTGGAGAAGCTTATGCAAAGTGGTGCAGGCAGTGGTCAGAGCCAGACAGCCACTGCACAGATTTCAGCAGCAGCTGACCCTCCTGCCCGTCCAGCAGCAGCAGCAGCACCTCCTGTCCATCCAGCAGCAGCAGGAGCACAGCAGCAACTCACTCCCCCCCCCCACCCCCCCGGGCAGCCAGTCCTCAGTGGCCTCATCAGCTCCCTCCACAGTGGCCTCCTCATCCTCCTGTGCAGGCAAACGCCGCCAGACCCTGCTCAGCGAAGCATTCCCCGGTGTGATCAAGGTGCTGCCTCCCGCCCACAGGCGCATCTGGTTGCTGAACGGGTTGCTTGCCCGAGCCATGTGCTCCCAGCTCCTGCCATATTCCTTTGTGCAGGAGGGGAGTGACGACAGAGCGCTGCTGCAGGTTGGGATCCCGGAGTGGCAAGTCCCCAGCCACCACTATTTCTCCCGCAGGGCGATCCCAGCACTGCACCGCTCTGCCATGGAGAACGTGGGCCGCGCGCTGGATCACGCTGTCAGTGCGCGGATCCACATAACCATGGATTCCTGGAGCAGCCGGTTTGGGACAGAGCGCTATCTGTCCTTTATGGCCCACTGGGTCAGCCTGGTGGAAAGCCCGAGCGAGGAAGCAGCAGGTCCATCCTTGGGCGCAGCAGCACCGGTCGCCCACTACGTGGTGCCACCGCGCGGGGTCAGGGGAGAAGCAGCAGCTCCCACCGCCAAGCGATCCCGTCTCTCCAGCAGCGTGAAGGCCCGCCACTGCCAAGCGCTGCTGGAGATGAAAAGCCTGGGGAAACACTCTTTGACAGCAACAAACGTGCTCCGGTACCTCAGGGAGCAGGAGAGGACGTGGCTGACCCCCAGAGGCCTCACTGTGGGATTGGTGGTGTCCGACAATGCCGCCAACCTGCTGTCTGCCATCAGCAGTGGAGACTTGCTCCACGTCCCTTGCTTGGCCCACGTCCTGAACCTGGTGGTGCAAAAGTTCATGCGCACCTACCTGGGGATGGAGGAGCTGTTAGAAGTGGCGCGGAAAATTGTGCGCACTTTCCGCCGCTCAGCAGCTGCCGCAGCAAAACTGGCAGACATTCAGCAGCAGGAGGGCCTGCCACGACACCGCCTCATCATAGATGTGCCAACTCGCTGGAACTCCACCCTGGCGATGTTGGAGCGGCTGGTTGAGCAGAGGAGGGCTGTCAACCGGTACATCTATGATGCCACTGTCGCCGGCACCGGCAGCAGAAGCAGCACCACACTCCAGCTCCTCACCAACGCGCAATGGGGGCAGATGCAGCAGGTCTGCTTGGTGTTGGCTCCCTTCCTGCAGGGAACCAACCTGGTGAGTGAACAACGGGCATCCCTCTGTCAGTGGGTGCCCTTTGTTTGTCTGCTGGACAGGGCACTTGGCGATTTGGTGGATTTGGGAGAGGAGGCCCTGAAGCAGCTGGAACAGCAGCCGCCTGCGCAGTCCACTGCTCCGCAGGTATTTGAGTGCCTGGAGTAGGAGGAGGAGTTGGAGGTGCTGGACGTTGCTGCTGGGGGGAACATCGGAGCGCAGCAGCAGTGGTGCGAGGGTGGAGAGAGGAGGAAGAGTCTCAGGGGCAAGAGGAGGAGGAGGAGGAGAAGGACGCTGACCCTGATGTCTCTTAGACGGTCCACCCTGTTCCCCATGGCAGCGCATATGCTGCGCTGCCTGCGCACAGACCCCAGGGTCAAGCGGATGCAAGCAAGGGAGGACGCCTGCATCAGCATGATCTTGGACCCACGGCTGAGGGGGAGGTGGGATCAGTTTCTGCCTGCCAGAGATCGTGAGCAGCGAGCAAGGGAGTTGCAGGAGATCCTTGTTTGGCGACTGGAGGAAGCCTTCCCCCCGCCTTCCACTCCCTCTGTCCCTGTCCAGCAGCCAGCAGCACAGCAGCAGGTGCCTGCGGCCAGCAGCAGTGTCAGGCGCCCAGGAGACCTGCTGTCATTGACGCAGGCGTTCTACATGAAGGTACAGCAGCCGAGAGAGGAGGTGCGGGCAGCAGCCACCTTCGGTGAGAGTCACATCCAGCGCATGATCCGGATGGTGGCCGACTACATGGGGTCCTTCAGTGGGCTTGACACCGGCAGCGAAGAGCCTGTGGACCCCATGGAGTACTGGGTGGAGCACTTGCACATCTGGAGGGAGCTTGCGCAGTACACCTTGGAGGTATTGTCTTGCCCCCCTTCCAGCGTGCTGTCTGAGAGGTGCTTCAGTGCGGCTGGTGGCGTGGTCACCGAGAAGCGCTCTCGTCTGTCCATAGAGGGCGTGGACAGACTGACATTTTTGAAGATTAATCAGGCCTGGATAGAAGGCACGTTCCTGGCACCTGTTGTCGGCGAAAGGAGGACATGAGGTGCCTGCCTGGGAATTACAATACATTGCCTGCTGCCTGCCATACGTGACGACTCCTCCTCCTCCTGCTGGCCTGCTGCATTGATTTACCTATGAATTTATTTATGTATTTATTGTATTTCTACCTGACTCCTGTTGCTGCTGGCCTGCTGCATTGATTTACCTATGACTTTATTTATGTATTTATTGTATTTCTACCTGACTCCTCCTGCCGCTGCTGGCCTGCTGCATTGATTTACCTATGAATTTATTTATTTATTGTATTTCTACCTGACTCCTCCTGCCGCTGCTGGCCTGCTGCATTGATTTACCTATGAATTTATTTATGTATTTATTGTATTTCTACCTGACTCCTGCTGCTGCTGGCCTGCTGCATTGATTTACCTATGAATTTATTTATGTATTTATTGTATTTCTACCTGACTCCTCCTGCCGCTGCTGGCCTGCTGCATTGATTTACCTATGAATTTATTTATGTATTTATTGTATTTCTACCTGACTCCTCCTGCTGCTGCCGGCCTGCTGCATTGATTTACCTATGAATTTATTTATGTATTTATTGTATTTATAAAGTGACAACATATTACACCACGCTCATTTTCATCCTGCTGCTGTCAGTGGTCCCACCGCCAGAGTCCACACTATGCATTGCCTGCTGCCAGTGCCACACGTCACTCCACCTCCTCCTCCTGCTGCTGTTGTATTTATCCTGTTGCTGTCAGTGTTCCCACCGCCAGAGTCCACACTATGCATTGCCTTCTGCCAGTGCCACACGTCACTCCACCTCCTCCTGCTGCTGTTGTATTTATCCTGCTGTTGTCAGTGGTCCCACCGCCAGAGTCCACACTATGCATTGCCTGCTGCCAGTGCCACACGTCACTCCTCCTCTTACTGCTGCTGCTGTTGTATTTATCCTGCTGATGTCAGTGGTCTCACCGCCAGAATCCACACTATGCATTGTCTGCTGCCAGTGCCACACGTCACTCCACCTCCTCCTCCTGCGGCTGTTGTATTTATCCGGCGCTGTCAGTGGTCCCATCACCAGAGTCCACACTATGCATTGCCTTCTGCCAGTGCCACACGTCACTCCACCTCCTCCTCCTGCTGCTGTTGTATTTATCCTGCTGTTGTCAGTGGTCTCACTGCCAGAGTCCACACTATGCATTGCCTGCTGCCAGTGCTACACGTCACTCCACCTCCTCCTCCTGCTGCTGTTGTATTTATCCTGCTGCTGTCAGTGGTCCCACCGCCAGAGTCCACACTATGCATTGCCTTCTGCCAGTGCCACACGTCACTCCACCTCCTCCTGCTTCTGCTGTTGTATTTATCCTGCTGCTGTCAGTGGTCTCACCGCCAGAGTCCACACTATGCATTGCCTTCTGCCAGTGCCACACGTCACTCCACCTCCTCCTCCTGCTGCTGTTGTATTTATCCGGCTGCTGTCAGTGGTCTCACCTCCAAAGTCCACACTTTGCATTGCCTGCTGCCAGTGCCACACGTCACTCCACCTCTTCCTGCTGCTGCTGTTGTATTTATCCTGCTGCTGTCAGTGGTCTCACCGCCAGAGTCCACACTATGCATTGCCTGCTGTCAGTTCCACATGTCACTCCTCCTCCTACTGCTGCTGTATTTATCCTCCTGCTGCTGTATTTATCCTCCTGCTGTCAGTGGTCCCACCGCCAGGGTCCACACAATGCATTGCCTGCTGCCAGTGCCACACGTCACGTTTTTAGTTTAGTTTTTTTAAGTACACCTATTTCAATGTGAATTCCCTTTAGAAAAACACACAAAAAAACCCCGAATTCACGAACACAAATTTTTTACCGAATTTTGAGGTGCAACCTCGAACCGAATATGAATTTGAATCGAATTTCGTGGTCGAATTCGAATTCGAATGTCATGCGGACCCGAATTCGAATGTACCCGAACCGAATTTTGGTACATCTGAGCATGCCTGCATAGGAGCCATATTTACCTTATTGGGATTGGTCGGAAAGTCGGTGGTGGTGTGGGTGCTGGGCGGATGTTAAAATTTTCAAATGCATTAATGAATGCAAAATCGTGACGTTCAGCCATTACTAACACAGCGGTGCAAGGGGGCTAAATGATCAATCCCCAGGAAGAACCTCTAACCAATCTGATCAGATTGATGAAATCGATCCAAAAAACAGATCGATTCCATTAATTTGATCAAATTGATAAGCAATTTTACTTTTGTTAGTGGGCCATACAGATTGAAGGGGATGATTGATTGTCTGGGGTATTGTATCGTTAATGTCCCTCTTTCGTCTGGCTCTGTATTTATTGTTATTGGTGTGTTCTTAAAGAGGAGCTGTCAACCATACTTAAAAAAAAAAATATAAGTAGATAAATACTTGCTCTACTTACATAACATGTATTGCACTGTCCACATTTTGATTTTAGATTTTAGTGATTTTTCTACAGTAAAAAAAGAGAAAATCCTTCTTAGCATTTTCCATTTCAACTGTTCAACTGGCTATTTTGAAGCCAATCCTGATGTCATGTCCTCCCTTACTCTCCTCTGCCTGATTGTGTATGCATTGCCTGCCCTTCACTATAGAAAGTGCATTGTCTCAGCATTAGAAATATTGGCAAATCAGAGAGGAACAGAGGTGTTGGAGGGGAAAACAGGAGGGAAAGAGGCTTCAGCCAATCAGGCTGCATTAGTTAAGTCTGAGGGGAAGTAGAGAAGCAAAAAAGGACAACCCAGCATGCCCTGCAACTTCCTTTTTGTGTATCAAATTTTGTGTGTACCAAATAAGAGTCAGATAAACTGGAGAATGATCATTTATCAACAAGAAAAGTAATAGTGATTTTAATTTTTGGATTGCCTGGTTAGCTTCCTTATTACTTGTTTACCAGATAAAAATAAAGACTTGATATTTGATTTTATGCCTGACAGTTAAACTTTAAAGAGAATTGGCTCCATGCCTTTTCTGCCAGAATTAGTGCCTAAAGTATTGGGCGTGATCTAGGACAGGATTATATTCTCTGGCAAGTAGCTACTAATTTGTGCTGTGAGTTAATCCAATTTGCTCCACTTTTTTAGACATTAACCGCTTCCGGATGGCGGTGGTTGAAATCTACGCCCTGTTTGTATCATGTTAGTCCTACCAATCAAAGCAATCACATTTCTTAAAAGGGCACAGATGATTCTGGTCTTAAAAGGGCCATAGCTGCTTGATTCCAAAGTGGTTAATACCTGTATAAATCGAAATAATTTTTATATTGTATGCCTCCTATTGCACTGGTTGCAGTATGGTAGTGGAAGTCCACCTAGTAGCGAAAAATGACCTTAAAGAGAACCTGAATTGAAAATAATAAGTCAAAATAACCATACACGGGTCATACTTACCTCCTGTGTAGTCTACTCCTCAATCTCTTTCTCCTCTCCTGCATCCCGTTTGTCCACTGTGATCAATGGAATTCTCCGTCCTCCATTTTAAAAATGGCCATTACCCCATAACCACTTCCTGGTCAGCACACTGTTAAACTGTAATATCACCCACTTGAGCCATAGGGAAACATGGACATGGACATTACCTTGCACATTCAGTTGTAACTGACAGCTGCTGATATATAACTGCCAGAAACTGGTATATTTCAGTTCTGACAAAATATTGTCAGAACTGGAAGGGATCACTGTAAGAAGAAAATGGTGAGCCTCTGAGAGGAACTGACGGTGAGGTAAGTATGAAATAATAATATGCAACTATGTCATGTGTTTATTTTCAATAATTTTCCTCGCTTCAGGTTCCCTTCAAGTGCAGCTACTGATATCACCAAAGTACTCTATTGTAGGGTGCAGTATCTATCCCCCCCCCCACCACCACCACTACCACCATCCCACACATGCAAAGAGGAGCAATGTTATAGTTACCTGTCTTTTCGCACCCCAGGATCCATCCTGTCACACAGTCCCTCCATCTCCTCTGACTCCCATAAAAGAGGCGCTACTAAAAGGCGGCATAGAGAGGGGACAGGTGGATTGTGCAACAGGATGGATCCAGTTAACTTAAACAGATCCCTTTACTCTGCATTTGACCAGGCAACGGGGGTCTGGGAGTCTCTCAGGAGGCACAGAGCCTTCAGGGCTTTGTGCAAAGGGGCCACTGCCTCGGCCCGGCCCTGGGCTGCACTACACTGCACACCATCAAAGACGGGGGCAGTGCATAGAAGTGTGCACCTCTCAACACTGTTTTTAGTGCCATCGGGCAATAAAATAATGAAGACTCTGATTGGTTGTTATGCGCAAATGAACAAAGGCTCTGACCGATTGCCCTGGGCAAGTACTGTCATTTTACTTCAGATTTATGTATGACTCTGGCAGTCCACCCGATTCAATAGCAATAGCAAAAAGCACCACCCATTAAATATGTTCCTATAATCTGTCAAAAAAGCAAACTGGATCTATGTACCTTCTGGTTTATGTCTTCATAAAAATGGCATCCCATGTGTGGAGGAGGGGGATTTGGTGTTTGGGTACAACTATACTATTGATAGTGTGTTGTGTAGCATTTTGTCATTGAAGGGGTAGTGGACAGAGAGGAAGTGAGAAATCTTTCCAAGGATAAAAGAAACGTCAGCAAACAAAATATTTTTCTGTAGAGTGGAAAAATGTTAGCTCCCAAGGCAAGGAGGTATAAATTGCACACACACTCCCCACCCCCCACCCATAGGCTCGGAAACAATGTTGTGATGTGGTAGCCAGAGGTACCCTCCAGTATTCGTTAACCCTCGCGATAGTCAACCAGAGGTGGCACCCAGTATTAGCTAAATAGAACAAAAGAGAGAACAAAGCTTCAAGAGGCCTCATCAGATTCTTGAAAAAATTGCAATGCTTTATTTATACACAAAAATCCCCCCCCCAGCACCCAAATCAAAAAGCAATTAAAATTAAATAGAGTTTCTTGAAGCCCCCCAGACCCCCTCACATGCCACACTCCATACACTCAACTCACTCTCTAATGCAAACTATCACACTTCATAAACCTAGTACAAATGAGAACCTTATTCCAGCTGACTAATCAACTATTTGCATAGTCCTGTAATGGATTGCTTCACAAAAATTCAGAGCACTAGATAGCCAGCAAAATATATATATATATGTGAGTGCACTCAAAAACGGTATCTGCTGATATATTCCATCTGGTCACATAGTCCAATATGGGCTTATTTGCTTGCAAATCAGAGCTCACAGATCACAGTCCATGCATTGCAGCACTAGTGCTGAGATTAGATCAACGAAATGTTTTCCATCAGGCCAAAACAAGTATATGCAGTTCATAAGCTCAGCATAAGGACAGGCTCAAAATGCTACAGAGTTATGTATCTTCACTTTAGGTATACAGGAGTTACCTTCAATAAGTGCATAGCCGCAGGTCCCCCACACTCTGCGGCCCACGCTAAAGCGGCATCGAAGCTCCACGTGCTCTGCTACTTACACGTCGTGCCGTGGTGTTTACAGTTAGCGAGTGTATGCTGGGTTGGAGATGCACGCGATCTACCCGTTCACAGCATGGCAGCGGGGATCCAGCGTGTAGACAGCTTGGAGTGAGGACTGAGGCCGGCCTCCCGAGACTCCTCCCACTTACATGTTTCGCCCAATGGGCTTCCTCAGAGTGACGTCAGGGGGAGTGGTGGAGTACTTCTCAGGCTATTTATACATGACAGACAATCATGTGACTTTATCCGTGCGGCCATCTTCCTTCCTGGAAACAGGTATTCATTTTGCCCACTCATTACTTCTCATAGCATCCTGACAGCCCAAGATTCTCCTATATTGCAGATTTCAGACTGGAGCTTATAGTTTCACTAATGTCTCTTCCTATATCTTCAAGGATATATTGCAAATCATCCGAGCTTGATTTAATGGTATAGATAGATAAGGAGCAGCCCTAGCCCTACTCAGAGAGCATCAGTGCCTGCATCATATTCTCTCTGCTGCCCCCAGTGTTCCTATATCTCCTAGTCACACAGTTGCCTACACACAGACAGTCCAAACAGCACAGCACTCAGTCTTATTTTCACCTTAAGGGGGAACTCTACATCAATAATAAATCTAGTTTAGATAGACAGAGAAATCAATTTCTGAATTCAAGTCAAATGGCACTAGTGTGCCTAGCTTGTAGATCCACATCGTTTCTACACGACATAGTTCTCTCTCTATATTTACCTTTCTACATACTGTTTTCATAGAAAACAGCACTTTTACTTTACTTCCATTAAAACTCCCACAATGATATTGTTGATAATGCTGTCTCAGAGGCCCCTTACAATTCTCATTGTTATTACCAACATTAGAAATGTGCTCTAGAATGCGTTTTTTAAACATGCGGGTGGTCATGCCAATGTAGTGTAACCCACATGGGCACGTCACCATATATACCACCCCCGTGGTCTCACAATTCATGAAGGCCCCAATGTGGAATTCTTTTTTGTGTTTAGTATGCCAAAATGTTTTTGTTCTATCTACAAATGGACATACCTTACATTTCCCACATCGGTACATGCCCTTTGGGGGTGGGGTGGCTGAGAGCCAATTTTTTCTCTCCTCCTGCATTTTTTTACTTCGAAATTCAGAGCTCACCAGCTGATCTTTGAGATTCCGTGCTCTCTTTGCTGTTAGTACGGGAGTTGGACCTACAATCTCTGCAATATCAGATGATGCCAGGAGAATAGGCCAAATCCTTGTTAGACAATTCCTTAAATTGTCCCAATGGGAGCCAAATTGCGTCACAATTCCCTCCTTTCTAGCAGCACCCAATCCATCCCCTACTCCCTCAGCGAGGAGAGAAGTGAAGAGAGAGGAGAGTAACTCCTGGAAGACGGCTCGCGCATTGCACAACCCGAAGGGCATAACCAGGTATTCGTAATGCCCAATGGTAAAGGATAGCGATTTTTCACAGTGATCTTATTCAGTCCTCTGTAATCAATACAGGGGCGGAGACCTCCGTCTTTTTTCTTGACAAAAAAAACTCTGCCCCTGCTGGTGACCGAGAGGGACGTATGAATCCTTTCGCCAAGTTTTCCTTGATGTATTCCTGCATAGCTAGTTTCTCTGGCCCAGATAGATTATAAACAATAACAATAACAATAATATTTATATAGCGCTTTTCTCCCTGGGGACTCAAAGCGCTGTGACCCTGCATTATGCAGTCTCAAAGGCTAGGGAAAAGAGGTGAGTTTTTAGCCTTTTTTTAAAGCTGTCCAGAGAAGGAGCCTCTCGTACTGATTGTGGAAGTGAGTTCCATAGAGTAGGGGCTGCATAGGAAAAGGCCCGAGCACCAAATGTTAAGTGTATCCTGGGAATAACCAGCTTCATCTTGTTGGCAGAGCGGAGGGTGCGTGGAGGGGCATAAAGTTCCAATAGATCCGCTATGTATTTGGGTCCCATGTGGTGTAGAGCCTTGAATGTCAGCAGGCAGATCTTAAAATTGATTCTCCATTTTACTGGCAACCAGTGAAGAGTTTGCAGTACTGGGGTGATGTGTGAGCTGCGGGGGGCATTGGCTAGGAGTCTGGCTGCAGCATTCTGTACTAGCTGTAAGGGGCGCAGAACCTTATCTGTAGATCCGATTAACAGGGCGTTGCAGTAGTCTAGGCGGGAGGATACAAATGCGTGAACCAGGGCAGGTAGGTCTTCAGCTGGGATAAGGTGTTTGATTTTCGCTATAAAGATGACCTCTGGGCGGCATACAACCAGATCTCAGATCGATAGGACAATCAAAGGCACGATGGGGGGGGGGGGGGGGGGTTTGTCTGCTGACTTTGGGCAAAAGACATCAGCAAATTCTGCGTATTGTCTTGGTACACCTTCAACCTGAACGTTGGTATTACCCAGGGTTACTTTCGCTAAACAATGATGATCACAGTGGGACGACCAGCTCGTTAGCTGACCCGTAACCCAGTCGATCTGAGGTGAGTGGATTTGTAACCAGGGCATGCCAAGAATGACGGTAGAGGTTGCCATATGCAAGACCAGAAATTGCAGACTCTCCCCATGTAAGACCCCCACCTTGAGATGCACATTAGGAGTCTGGGACAAGGGGCGGCTACTCTGCAGAGGAGAGTCATCTACCGCAGTGACCAAGATTGGTTGATTCAAGGGAAGCATGGGTATACCCAATCTTTTTGCAAACTCGTAATCGGTAAAATTAGCTGCTGAACCAGAATCAATAAAGGCTTCCGTAGAAGCAGTCTGACCCTCCCATGTGACCGAACAAGGGAGTAACAGACGATCATTATGTAGAGGTAAAGACTGCGCGCCCAGGGTATTACCTCTAACTACACCTAGGTGGCAGCGTTTCCCGACTTCTTGGGACAGTTCCACACTATATGACCCTCCTCTGCACAGTATAGACAAAGCTGCTCCGTCTTCCTACGATTCCTCTCTGAACTAGTTAATTTGGAGTGACCAATTTGCATTGGCTCAGGTGGAGGTGAGGTAGGTGGAGATGTGGCATAAGAGACATATCTAACCCTGTCTTTACCACGGGTTTGCTTTTGGTATCGCACCCGACGATCCACACGCACTGCCAGAGAGATTGCTTCCTCAAGTGTCTTAGGTTCATGGTATCCCAACATCAGCCCAGAAACTGCGTCTGACAACCCCGATAAAAAACAATCTAATAGTGCAAAAGCCCCCCACCTAGCCGACACTGACCACTTCCTGAACTCAGCCGCATAGACCTCCACTGGATCCTTGCCTTGACGCAAGGTTTTTAGCTTCCACTCAGAGGTAGACACAATGTCTGGGTCGTCATAAATTATGGCCATGGACTCGAAGAATTCTCCAACTGACCTATGTGCTTCATGCCCTGTTGGTAAATTATACGCCCAGGTTTGAGCATCCCCTGAGAGTAAGGTTTTGATAAAGGCAATTCTCTGTGCCTCTGTCCCTGACAGATTAGGCCTCAATTTAAAATATGACATCACACGATTCTTAAAATTCTGAAAGTCAGATCTATGGCCAGAAAACTTTTTCCGGTACAGACATTCTCAAGTCTGTGACTGGAGGGGATCGCACTGAATTGACAGTCGTCTGTAGGACTTGTAGTGACCCAGATAAAGCAGAGATCTGGGCCTGCTGACCGTCCATCACTCTGATGAGATTTTCCACCGAGGTGGTGAGTGTGTCCAGACGAGTGCTAAGTGCGTCCATATTGTTTTGGTCTGGCGTTCTGTAACTATAGGTGTCAGCAACCAGAGAGAGAATCTGATTCTTGGCGATCTGCAGTATCCCCAAAAATACATATATACCTGATTATTGGGGATCTGCAGAATCGCCAATAATCAAATATGTCTAACCTCTAGACACCTGAGTGTGTAAGTGTTTTGGTGCAACAGTAACTTTTGGACCACTGGGGTAGCAGGTGGTCCAATAAGTAGAGAAGACTCTACTGCAGTCAAGGACACCTGGAGAGGGAGTCCCTGACTGATAAGGAGCAGTGTCCCCTCTGTAGAGCAGGGGACCCCTGCGGGAAGGCTGGCCACCCTGAGGGGGGGTGACAGCCGGAAGGTCAGACAGGCCAGGTCGGCAACAGTGTATCAGATATGCAAGGTACCAAATCAGAGATCAGAAGAATAGTCAAGTAAGCTACAGGTCATAACAGATATCAGAACAAGGCCTAGTCTGAGGTGTGAGGTCCGTGATCTCAACACCCTGGAACTATGCTAGAGAATAACACAGATGATATACAGTATTCCTAGTCTGGGGTGTGAGGGCCGTGATCTCAACACCCTGGAACTATGCTAGAGAATAACACAGATGATATACAGTATTCCTAGTCTGGGGTGTGAGGGCCGTGATCTCAACACCCTGGAACTATGCTAGAGAATAACACAGATGATATACAGTATTTCTAGTCTGGGGTGTGAGGGCAGTGATTTAAACACTCTGGAACTATGCTAGAGAATAACACAGATGATATAAAGTAACTGGCTAAGTGTGGATTCCCAGGTCCTCCTGGTTCCACCACACTGAAGGATCTGACTAAGGTCTGAGTGCTAACACATAGGCATTCGCAACGCCAGACAACCAGCAACTGAACAGCAGGAGATATATACAGTATAGTAAAGCGCCCCACAGCGCCGCCCAGCTCCATCAACCAATCACTGACTGAGCAGGAATCAGCTGACCGCCCTGATCAGCTGATCTTCCTCCTACTAGTATAAAGAGCTTGTCTTGCAGCACGCGCGCGCGTAGCTCTCCATCTGTGTGCACTACTAGGTCCAGACAGCCCAGGCACATGTTGCTGCGGGGAAACCGCCGCACTGGACGTGGAATCCGCCGCCTTACCGTCGGAAAACATGCGACGGCCCCCACGCCATCCTTCCCATGTGCACCATTAGTTCCAGATAACTCAGACGCATGCTGAAGCGGACAAACCGCCGCATCAGACGCGGAATCAGCCGCCTTACTGTCAGAACATGCGGCGGCTTTTCCGCTATTCATCACATCTGGTCTTACATTTCTGCTCGCTATGGTTGGTTACCTTTGTAACCACCAATCACTTGCAAGGTTGGCTGGGGTGACGGGGGGCTGCGTGAGTCTATTCCCTGCGCTGCTTCACCTTGCACCAGGTGCTCACATTTGGAGTTTTTGGACTCTCTCACTTCACTTTACCCCTGTCTGTTTGGGGTTCTCTTGCTGCTCACCCAGCTCGAGGAATGCGATTGGGGAAACTTTAACTGCTTGAGCTCCACAGGTTTACACCCCAATAGTGACCAGGCCACTTTTTATAAATCAGCACACTGCAACTTTAACAGTGTGCTGCACGGCCATACAACTTAGCACACAAATGAATCTTGCCTCCTTTTCTTGCCACCAACAGTTTCTTTTTATTAATTTAATTGTATGGTTTTTTTTTTATTAAAAACTGCTATTTTCTTTAATTTATCCCTTCTAGCGCCCCCCCCCCCCTCTCCCCCCCCCGAGATCCTATCACTGCAATCGCCTCTCATAGGCATCAGCTTTGTCAGCTCTCCTGGGGACAGCTCAGTGACAGAGCTGTCCACCGTACAGCGTTGCACTAGATTGCAGCACTGTACTTGTACTTTCAGCCTTTATTTCATAGCCTGCCAGCTCTGATCGCGGCTGGCAGGCTGTTTACTGAGCGGAGCTCCTGCCTCCAGGACTTGACACCAATTGGAATTAGGCAGTCCTGGGGGAGTCACTTTCCTGATGCCGAAGGGCATTAGGCGGTCGGGAAGCGCTTAATATTGTTTTCCCTTCCCATCCTCACTTGCCGCAGGTTGTTCTGTTAACCTTTTGGTTCACTTTTTTGTTTTTATGTTTTGGTTTATGTGTTCTTGTATTTTATTGATGTGGCATAACACTGGCAGTATGTAGATTGCCTTTACACATGACCAATGGCATCTCCTAATAACAAAGTTATGCTCAAGGTATTATCCCTAAACGCACAAGACCTAAACTCACTCCAGAAGTGAAGAAGACTTTTTTCATGACTTGGGCAGGAATAACCCTGACCTCATATGCCTCCAGGAGAGACACTTCTCCTCATCCTCCTTTCCCTCATGTAGGAGAACAGAGGCGCCAAAAGGATAAAGGAAGCTAAATGAGCTTAAAACCCAAATTCTTGGTAAATAGAGGAGGTAGTAGTGGACTTACCTCTTCCAAGTAGACACACAACGACTGTAGTAAAGACAGTCAAAAAATATATTGACTGTCTTTACTACAGTCGTTGTGTGTCTACTTGGAGGAGGTAAGTCCACCACTACCTACTCTATTTACCAAGAATTTAGTTTTTAAGCTCATTTAGCTTCCTTTTATCCTCTTGGCGCCTCTGTTCTCCTGCATAATATTGAGTTCACCCTGGGTGGAGGGTTGAACCCCCTTTTTCTCATCTACAGAGAGAGACTTCTTATTCCTGAGTGGGGTCAGGAAAATCTCCCCACCTGCCTTTACAGTGGTTGCCTAATGGTAACCCTGGTGTGTGAGTAATAATATTTACTCTATCTAGTAACCATTTACCAGTACATATTACACTATTGGGGCACTTGGTGTTCCTTGTTTTTTATCCTTTCCCTCATATTTGACAAAAATTACAATACCACTTATTTATCCACAGTCCCCAAAAACATAGAGGGGAACTTCTTTTAATATATAAAAGCCTCCCTTTAGAAATCACCAAAAGCATGTTGATGCCCATGGTAGGTTCATTTCTATTCAAGGCTCACGATACTCTTGGAAAGTTCAAATTATAATCTCTTACTCACCTTCTGAGCAGGTGTTAAAAAAATCCCCATCTATAGTAAAGAAAATCTCTTTGGGACCTAATACACTATTTATCTGGTGCAGAGACTTTAACCTTACATTCAATGACAAGTTAGATAAATCCAAGCTCTCTCCCGATAAATTATCCAATTTCCAGTGCAGGAAACTACTGCTCACGTTAGAGGATGATTTTTTGGTAGACTCCTGGAGAGAACTTTATGGAGTTAAAAGAGAATATACGAGATCATGTCCATATTACCACCACTACGGCCCCCCACTTAGCATATAACAGACACATTCCCAGCCCCCATTCAGATCACGACATAATACTTGCATGCTTTGACCTTCGGCCTTGCGCAGCATGCTTGAAAACCTGGCGCCTTAATGAATCTCTACTTATTGGCTCTATGCATAGGCTGGAAATTATTGAACATATTAAGGATTATTTACTGACCAATGACCAATGAAACTCCGGATACCTTACCTTTCACTCTATATACGCTTCTGAAGCGGGTTGAGCACTAAGGCTGCCTCCCGTCTCTCTCCCCAACATCTTGGACTTCTCCATCTGCCTCTCATGTAAGCTCCTCTTGGCCTAGCACTTTAGGGATTTCTATTTTCACCGCTACTCGCCATCTTACCCTTTATATCTTATTTGGCTTCCCATTCATCCCCTATTCTTGGGTTTTTCTACAATGGGCTCTCTTATCTGTGCACTTGATGCACCTTGTTCACCTTATGCATTTTATATTTCATTCTATGGTATAAGAATCACTAGCGTATGCACTTTATTTGTATATATTGCCCATGCTGCACTATTTTGTATGCATTTTTTGATATATATTCAGGTATTATGCCAAGTGGATGTTCATATGTGTATATTCTTTGTCATATTACCCATCACATATTGAGGCTTGCTTGGTCTGTAGGAGACGTCATTTTTTGCCCATTGTGTGATAGATATACTTCAAAATTACCCTAATATTCATGTGTTTTGAGAGACAGTGCTTGTCACCTCTCATGGTGATATTTTAATTGTTTTTATTTGCTACTTGTAGATTTTTGGTAAAATAAAGATTTTGTGACATTTACCTCTATGACCAGTTTGGTGCTTTTCAGAAAGGGCTCTTTTTCTTTCAAAAATACTGGTTCCTTTTGCCCTTAGCGCATTTTGGTCTTTGACCTAATAGTCACATCAGGTGTTCACATACATTCTTACATGGTGCTCGTCCATAGTGTTTTTGCGACCCTTACGAACCCTCAAGTATCCATCCCCAATCTTCTGAGGGCATTGAAGAACTTTGAAGGATTGTCAGCCTGCGGCTCAATTATGATAAGTCTGAGGTCATGTATTGCAATTTCCTTACGAGTCAAGCCCTATCAATTTCTTCTTATCAGAATCTCCAACATTGAGAACACTACACTTAATATTTGGGGGTTAATCTCACTAATGACTATGCACAACTGTACTCACGAAATTATACTCCTTTATATCGGAAACTTGTGACTTTGCTCAGGTCCTGGAACAATTTTAAGATTTCCTGGATGGGACGGATCACGAATATTAACATGACCCTACTTCCTAAGATACTATATTTCTTTAGGATACTATCACTACAGTTTAAAAGGTCAGACATTCTAACTCTACAAAGGGAGATTACCATCTTTACTTGTGAAGATAAACACCCAAGGATTTAATGTAGGGTCCTCCACTGGCACAAATCTGATGGAGGCCTCTTCGTACCTATCCTTCTTCACTATTATAAGGCCGCACAAATAGCAATACTACCCACTATATATGGTGAATCTCATGCTCCCAAATGGGTCATGCTTGAGGATAATAATAATAATTGCAGTATTTGTATAGCGCCTTTCTCCTGTCGGACTCAAATCGCTTGCAAGGCAGCCACTAGAGCACACTCAGTAGGCAGTAGCAGTGTTAAGGAGACTTGCCCAAGAAACTCCTTACTGAAATAGGTGCTGGCTTACTGAACAGGCAGAGCCGAGATTTGAACCCAGGTCTCCTGTGTCAGAGGCAGAGCCCATAACCATTACACTATCCCCCTGTCTCCTTTATCTTGGAGAGGCCTGATGTTGTCCCTTTCCCATAATTTATCCTCACTCAAGGACAAATCTGTCACTGTTCACCATACTTACAAAATATGGAAATCAGTCAGATTTCAAGCCTCACTTCAGTCAAAACTGCCTATGACAGAGATGTTCCATTAGCCAGACTTCCCAGAAGGCCTTCATACTCTAACCTGCTCTTGATGGATAGATAAAGAGTTTACCACTCTTCAACAATTCCTGAACTGATGGATGATTCCCACATGGCCCCAATTCCTAGAGATAGTGTAACTCACCTTAGGTCCTCTGAGTGGTTTAGATAACTCCAACTCCACCATTTTATTCTCCACCTAGCAAAACCTGGAACAAATTTGCTCCCAACCCACTTTGAAAGCTTATGCAAACACGACCCAATGCAAACGGGTGTCCTGTTTTTTTATGCTTTTCTAAATAGCCCCCTTGCAAATCTTTTCCATCCCTATCAGAAGGCCTTGGAACTGGATATAGGAAGCTCTCTTAATTCAGCGGACTGGTCCCAATGTTTTGAAATTAATTATAAACCTGGAGAACAAGCCCTTAATATCTTAGCACCAAACTCCAAATGGAGGAGAACTTTGATTGCTCAGAAATTTTGTGCCCAATGTTTTGAAACTCTATTCAAAGGTAGCTTGCAGTCTACTTACATGGAAGTTTCCATAAGGTTGTTACATTGTGTATATTTTAGTTAATTATATTGTGTATACTTGACCCCTGATCGCCTACACAAAATGGACCCCTTAAAAAGTCAATTATGTTTCCGAGGATGTCAGGTGTTGGGAACACTGTATCATTTCTGGTATTCCTGTGCGAGGGTTGCCCGCTTATGGAGGAAGATGCACACCCTGGTCAACTCATTGTTTCCTCGCCATATTGTATACCTCTAGATCCAAAAATTCTTCTCTTGGGGTTTATTCCCGAATCTACACCTCATGTCATGTTCAGCATAAACTAACTCAATTTATTGTAGCGTCTGTGAAAACTTATTTTGCCGCTAATTGGAAGTCTCCTACTCTTTCATACACTTTAGTCGTTGATAAGATTAACCATATTATGATGGGTGAGTGCATTAAGGCTATTATTAATGATCACTTCCATACAGTGTGGGAAAACTGGATTAAAAAGGGCCTATATAGAGGTTCCCAGGCCCCATAGACTTGTAGCTTTCTATCTCTACTACCCATCTTCAAAATGGAAGGATTTATAAGGGTTTCATATAACATGCTGTATCTAATATAGTGCATTGAGTTACTGTTTAATATCCTAATGGTCCATGCAATACTGTCATATCCTGATTAACTTTCTTGCCAGTGCAAACTCCTTCTCTGCACCACTTAATGTTAAATTTGTAATTGTTTCTTTTTTTTTGCTGTAGTTCAGTGTTACCTTGAGGATCTTGTGGTCTTATGTTGGGATCTCGCACTACTTACTGTTGTTATTTTCTATGAAAAGTGACATTTGTGTCCAATAAAAGAATTTTGAAAATAAAAATAACCTTTTTTTATATCACATGGTTTTAAGTTATGTTTAAAAACTTACAAAATAAATTTAATGTTTTATCGTCTGTGCTCAATGGTAGGCAATCTAGTGTCCCAGAGCTAAAAATATGACCTATTGACCATATATATATATATATACAGTGTATATATATATATATATATATATATATATATATATATATATATATATATATATATATACCCCCTGCACTGAATCTGTTCTCTGCAGTAAAGAACTTTATGGCTTTAATTCCTAATCAGTGAAGTATGATTATTGCCCCATTCCTTAATAGTTTGTGAACTCTAGTATAGTAACCTATGTAACCTAGTATAATTTGTATTGCTCTGTTATGTCCTATCAGATGCCAGCTCTTCCAGCATCTATAAGCCTCTTGGTACAATTTCCTGCTATGTAATAACACCCTGAAGCTGAGATGCAGGTAATAAGAGGCAGATATGGCCTGGTTTTGTTTCCCCTTCTACCAGAATACAAAAACACCTGCAACTCCAGTTATGGGTGGAGTGAATCTTTACATGAGATACATGAGATTTCATTTAGCTTTACACATTTTTTGTTTCTTCTCATAAGTCACATAGTACAACTTTACAACTACAAGATGAACACAATAACACTTCTCAATATCCAGTGGGTTTTTTTTCGTTAATTTTTATTATGTTTTTGGATGGTGATCCAGAGGAAGGCGAAAAACCATTACAAGGCTTGGAACAATATGCCCTAAATGGGAAAAAAATTCCTTCCCGACTCCAAATGGCAGTCAGATTAAATCCCTGGATCCCTGTTGGTGGACTTTACAGATGGAAGTTGTGGTCATCTATGGCCTGGTCATTTCCCTCCATCTGTCGCTCTCAAAGGAGAAGCCAGTGAATGATGGATTCTCCCTGCGTGATCTTGTCTCCGGCTCATTGGAGATCAGATCGCTCATCTGCCTTGACATTGATGGTTGTATTGGAGATGCCTGCAAAGAAACAGAATATGTGACTTAGTAAATTTCAGAGTTTTCTACAAATATGATATATAATTTTGTTCATATACTTACAATAAACTGGACAACTGGGGAGAAGCATTTTCCAGTTTCCATTTCTTTCCAGTCAACTCCGTGGAAGAAAATATGATCCCGCAAACGGCGGCATACAAACTGACGATCAGCTTTATCTTTGCAGAGAAGCTAAAAAGAACAGAAATGTAAACAGTTAAACAGGCTATCAATAGTACCAAAGCAATAACAATACATCCTAGTCTACTCCATACTGTAGATTAAACAGCATCAGCAGGTTTCCCGTGCCTGGCTGCAATTGGATATAGACTTACCTGCTTTATTACATCCTGGGTGTCCTCATCAAAGTCAGCAGGGAATTTGGGTTCAGTACAGCATATGGCATACTCGAGATCCCGTAGAGTATTGCCTTGAAATGGACGGTGACCAATTGTCATCTCATATGCTATTACTCCCAAAGCAAAGAAGTCTACGGCGCAGTTGTTGGGCTCACGCTTGTAGACCTGTGGAAACAAAAGAAGAAAAAGGATCAGCACATTGTCCAGATTGGACAGACGCAGAGGTGGTGATAAGTCAGCAATTACAACTCACAAGAGCTAAGGGGGAACTGAATAATAAGGATGAGCTTCTGATTTCAGTGGAATTCAAACGTCTGAGTTTCCAATTGGAAATTGGCTTTCTGCGGCACAAATCAGTATGTGGAAATTGGCATTCTTCAGAAATACCACATTGCAGAGAATCAGAAATTTTAGGGCAATATCAAGACTCGGAAGCATTGGACCAATCAGAGAACCAGTATTGTACCGCAGAAATCTGATTACTGACGAACTTTTAGGCCAATCAGAAGTATTAGATCAATCAGAAAATGCGGATGTTTACCACAGTTGTCGATCAGAAATGCAGATGACACATAATAGGGTACTTGTTCAAAAAATAGCGTATTCTGCAAAAAGGTAATTTTTTTAGCATTACCTAAAAAAATGGAAAGTTGTAAATTGGAAATTCAGATTTCTGCTGAATTCTGCAGAAATCAGAAAGACACTTGTTGAAATGTGAAATTCCATCAAAATGGGGAATCAGCATTTCAACCCTTTCCAACAGCGCTAGTAGGGTCATTTACTTACTTCAGGAGCCAAATAAGCATGGGTGCCACCAAATCTGTTCATCATCTTACGCCCAAACATCTCTGTCTCTGCCATGCCAAAATCTGTGATTTTGACATGTCCAGCGCTGTCCATGAGGATATTATCCGGTTTTAAGTCCCTGTGAAGGAAAAAAGAGGGAGAGTTACATACAACAGATCTATATACCAATTGGAGAAGCTGTTCTCTATGATAGAAGTCCTTACCGGTGAACAACGCCGTTGCTGTGTAGGGCATACAGGCCGCACAAGATCTCGGCTATGATGAACCTGAAGAAGAAGAAATAAGACTTAGCATTAATATTGTCACAGACTGAATGATCTCAGCTGAAGATTACAAGATGGCTGTAAATAAAAGTAATCATGTCTAAACTTCTATATCAGTTTTTTTTTAACACTCTAAAGGATTGTTTTTCTCACACAGAACCCTCCCTCTAACGATACCTAACACAGAACCCTCCCTCTAACGATGCCTAACACAGAACCCTATTTCTACCAATGCCTAACACAGAACCCTCCCTCTAACGATGCCTGACACAGAACATTCCTCTACTGATGTCTAACACAGAACCCTTCATTTACTGATGCCTAACACAGAACCCACCCTCTATTTAAACCTAACCCTTAACCCCCCTGGTTTTGCCTAAACCTAAATCATCCCCCTTGGTGGTGCCCCATCATAAATCCCCCCCCCCCCCCCAGTGGTCCCTTAACCCCCCAACCACAAAGCTGTGACATGCAGCAATGAGAGTAAATTTGGGTGCAGGGCGGCACCCCACAAAATAGTAGATGCCAAGTCTTACCGCTATGCAAGACGCCTTCAGAACAAGCGCAGAAAATGTGCAGGGCAGCAGATGAACACCTACATCCCTGGGACTTCAGGTGAAGTCCTGCAGCGCATCGATATACTGCACCCTGTGCAGTAACTAGTTAAAATGTGATTACAGCTCAACACTATGTAACTAACTATAAATGTAATATACTTAATCTCACTGGAATCCTCACCCCTCTTACAATATAGGAGTTCAAGAAATTATCTTACCTTGACCTGCTTATATCATCCAGAAGCACAGAGCTTGCAATCAAGTCTCTGAGTCGACCGCCACTTACATATTCCATGACAAAGAAGAGGTAATCCTGTGTAGGGAACAGAAAAATACAGGTTAAAATAACAGAAGAGGTGACATTAGGCTGTGCCACCAAACCACATAATCTCCACCCCAGCCACACCCAGCTGTAATAAGGATAGTTTAAGGCAGAGGACAAGTGCTAGCAGAGGCACTCGGGGCAATAAACCCTTATAAATAACTCATGGAGGAAACACTCACCTCCAGATTGTGTTAGTTATAGCTTTATTACCAGATGGTAGACAGCGTATTTCATGGTTTTCACCACTTCCTCAGGTCCCATTTAGTTTTTTTACATACAGCAGGGAGCTTGAGCGCCTCTTCCTTATTATGACTATACACACTGTGACCTGGGTAAGTAGGGAATCCCATGAAATACATTATCTAATGTCTGGTAGTAAAGCTAGTAACCTGCCCTGACCACCTCTGCTAGCATTGTTACTCTGTACCCCAGTACTCATGCTAGATAGCATTCCTTTATAGAGAGCAAGGGCAAAGGGAACCTACATCCCCATGTGCAAGAGTGAATGGTCCTATTGTGCATTTCTGCATTAATATCGGTGACTTATTGGTGAAAAGAAAGAAATGAGTAAACCAACTAGTGACACCGTCTGTACACCAAACCCTAGACATCCATACTCCCCCCACCATTGTTTTGTCTCTCTTATCACCACCTCTTGGAAGGATTTTGGTGGCACTTGTAGTGATGTTTGTAGATGCTGACTGATAGGCGAGACTTTAAAGCTTAAAAAAAAAACCTAAATCAAAAAGGAAAAAAGCTTCACTTACCTGGGGCTTCTATCATCCCCCTGCAGTTATCCTGTGCCTGCGCTGTCCTCGAAAGATCCTCCGGTCCCCCACTGCGGATTTGTTTTGGTGTCCACCTACTGGCCAGTCATTCGCCACTGTGCCTGCGCAGCCCTGGCCACGTCCTTCCTTACATCACCGGGAGCGTCCTGCGCAAGGACAGTACAAGATTACCTGTGCAGAATGCTCCCGATGACATGAGGACGCACACGGCCAGGCCATGCAGGCAATAGGTGGAAACCAAAACTAAGCCAGGGTAGAGGGGACCGGAGGATTGTTTGAGGACAGCACGGATGCAGATGTCTGCAGGGGGCTGGTAGAAGCCCCAGGTAAGTGAAACCCTTTTTTTTTCACTTTGGTTTAGGTACACCTTAAGTAGAGGGGAAAGTGACACTTACCTTTGTCTTGAAAGTGGCAAGGCCCTGGGTGCAGAATGGGCTGCTCCCAGCAATCTGGAGGGCATTACGCTCCTTGAAGGGGTCCGAAGTTGAATACAGCAGTATATTCTTCGGCATCATTTTCACTGCCAGCAGTTCTTTAGTGGCAGGATGTGTAGCCAGCAGCACCTGCGGGAGACAATGTGTTAGCACAACAATACTTGTAGTGGAGAGACTGTGGGCTTGATTCACTAACCGGCGCTAACCTAGTTTGCACACCTAAAGACTAGGGCACTAGGTATTTTGTGCGCATTAAGTTATTACCGTTCGCATGCAGCGTGGTGCGCCAAAAACATCACGTGGTGCCCTGTTAACGTCCCACCGGTGCGCCTCGCATATGGTGCCCCTAAAATGTCGCACCAGTGCGCCTAACGGTGCGACCTTTTGGCCGCACTGTTGCGACATTTTAGGGGCACCATATGCAACGTTTTCGGCGCACTGCATGCAAGGTTTTGTGCGCACCGGTGCGATGTTAACGGCACACTGTGCTGCGTGCGACTTGCGACATTTATGCGCGATGTAGTTTTGCGTGATTATTAGTGCGCGCAAAGCTACTTTTCATGCGCTGAAGGGCTTTTCACTATGGTGCTAAAACGTAGCGCCCTTTTGTGAATCAAGCCCTGTCTCTGCAATATGTGCAGATAAGACAAGGAAAAAAACATCAGTGTGATCACCTACCTTCCCAAAACTGCCACTTCCAAGGCAGTCATGGTATGCAAAGCTCTCAGCACTCACATGAGCTCTGCGCGGGGTGCTGGTGGATGGGATCTCAGTGATGGACGGGATCTCGATTGGTTCTGCAGAGAAAAAGAGACAACAAAATTTATATCTCCATGCACATTAAAAATGTATACAAAAAACTGCACGACTCATCTACTTCTAGGCTTGTTTATATGCAAATGCATGTCTTACTTTATATCTCTGCTGCAGTGGCATAGCTACAATTCCCCCCCCATTTTTACACCCCATCTCTTGCCTTCCCTTGGTGACCTTCATGGCCTGGGAGCCCATCTTACAAGAGTCATAAAACAAGTGTGGCCATCACTATCTTCACACCCATAACAAGATTAGCAACAAAAACACTTGATCTGGACGATGGTCCCCGTATCAGAGGAAGAGAAGCTTAGTAATAGGGGGCTAACACTTCATGATTTTTTATAATTCTTACCTTCGAGATCTGTCAAATTTCTCCTGTGACGGGAAAAGCAGGAGCACAGTCCTGCCAGAGATTTCCTGACACGGCCCAGGAAGCGCCGGAATCTGCCCACTGGCTTGGGGCTGTTTCCATTGCCAATGCCACTGGTGGACTCTGCAATGGCTTGGGGCTCATCAATGGGCTCAGGCATAATTTCTGGCTCCCGTCTGTCTCCTTCCTGCTCGCTGTCAGGTGTAGGCTCTCCCTGGATCTCTAGAGGGAGTTCTTCTTCCTCAACAACTGGTGGAGGAAGAATAACCTGGTCCTCCTGACTGTCACGGGAAGGAATAACCTCCACCTAGCTGGTCAGTTCCCCTTCCTCCTCAATGGTGGGCAGATATACAAAGTTGCCCTTCGTAAATCCACGGCTCCACTTTGGAGGGGGGTCCTGGCTGGGCAGTGGAGCTGTCCTCCAGCATAAACTGCCATCAGGGAGGGAGTGCACGGCAGCTCCAACGGTTCTGCACAACTGAACATTAAGGCAGGGAACACACTTAGCAGAATCGCATGCTCTTCCCCCATAGCATATAGTGGAAAATGCATGCAATTCTGCTAAGCGTGTTCCCTGCCTAAACTGAAAAGCAGTGTTACTTGCAAATTTTCACCAAAGTCATTTTCACATCAAAAATCCCATTTTCGATTCAAGAAATTTTTTTGTGTAAAATTGCTTGTAATTTTTGCCTCTTCATGTTTTTTTTTTTTTTTACAAAAATGTGAAAAATCGATATTGGTACTGCAAAAACGCAGAAAAGCGATATTTTTACAGCGAAAATCATGAAAAAGCAGAAAACCAATATTTTTACCACAACTACTTTTCTGCAAAAATTCGATATTGTTACCATGAGAATGTAGAAAATTAATATTTTTCATGCAAAAATCTGTAAAATAGATATTTGTACTGCGAAAAATGAGGAAAAACTATATGTTTACCATGACTATGTTTCCGTGAAAAAAACAAGAAAAATCACATTTTTAATTTGTGAAAACCTTGAAAAGATAATAAAACCTATTTTTGATGGAATATTTGCTCAAAAATCGAATTTGACATTATTTTTGTGAACATTAATGAAAAAAACATATTGGCATTTTCACTCATTGCTGGAATAAACAAATATGACACTTCATGATTTTTTATAATTCTTACCTTCGAGATCTGTCACATTTCTCCTGCGACGGGAAAAGCAGGAGCATAGTCCTGCCAGAGATTTCCTGACACGGCCCAGAAAGCGCCGGAATCTGCCCACAGGCTTGGGGCTGTTTCCATTGCCAATGCCACTGCTGGACTCTGCAATGGCTTGGGGCTCATCACTGGGCTCAGGCATAATCTCTGGCTCCCGTCTGTCTCCTTCCTGCTCGCTGTCAGGTGTAGGCTTTCCCTGGATCTCTAGAGGGAGTTCTTCCTCAACAACTGGTGGAGGAAGAATAGCCTGGTCCTCCTGACTGTCACGGGAAGGAATAACCTCCACCTCGCTGGTCAGTTCTTCCTCCTCAATGGTGGGCAGATATACAAAGTTGCCCTTCGTAAATCCACGGCTCCACTTTGGAGGGGGGTCCTGGCTGGGCAGTGGAGGTTCTGGTCGCTCCTCAATAGTAGGCAGAGGAGCAACGGTGTTTTTAGAAAACCCTCTCTCCCGCAGGGGAGAGGGAAGGTTGGCCCAACCTACCATTTCTGGCAGATGGGCCGGTTCCTGCTTGTTGGTATAAGAGGAACCAAATATAATATGTATAGAAGCAAGCTTCAGACACACACTAGAAAACGCCTTCACTGCTCGAGTGAAAACAAGGGTATGAGGGTGGAGCCTGCCTGAGTGGCTTTATATAGCCAGCAGCAGCATTGTGACATCATCGCCTTTCCTGTATGGTACTGTGACATCATCACCTGCTGGAGGTCCAGGCTTGGCTAGCATGTACAAGATTAATAAACAAAACAAAAACATATACTGTATGTAAAGTAAATAATCTAAATGTAAAATCCTACAGGTTAGTTGGCAGTCATTATCAGTAAGTCATAAATAAACAGTTTTGTTACATGACACATGTGACTGTTTTCCAGGTTTCAGCTGTCCTCCAGCATAAACTGCCATCAGGGAGGGAGTGCACGGCAGCTCCAACGGTTCTGCACAACTGAACATTAAAGGGGTTTTTTTGCGAATGAGGAAAAAAATAAAAAGTGGTTTATGCATAAACTATTAAACATCCTTCTAAAATAGTGTAAAACGTTTTTTTTAAAATGAATGATTTCATCAATACAACATGTAATGTAAACAGTGACCTCTGAAGGACTGGGAGGCTAATCCATTTGTTAGGCGTGTTTTTTTTTTTTACTCTCTTTTCACAACCATAACTCCTGCCTAAGTAGTTTTCAGTGGTATAACCCACTTCTAGCAGGAATCCGTTATCGCCCTAACAGCTCTGCTGAGCTGCTGAATATGATGCTGTGCAGAGACTGGTTTGTGAAGAGTCTAAGGGCTCTTTCACATTAGGGCAGACTTTGTGCGGCTTCCGTTTGCGTTAACCAAGGTAAGATGAAAGTCCATAGACTTTCATTTTACCTTTCACACTCGATGCTGTGTTTCGATGCGTTGCGGTTCCGACGCACCCGGGCGCAGTTTTTCCTCCAACGCACCCGCGAGCCGGCGTTTTCCGTCGGGTTTAATTACCAGCTACCGCCGCTGATTGCGTCGCACCGCAGATACCCAACGACACGCCGCAGGCAGACAACGCGTGCAGGAGAACGGCTCCTGTTCGCGTTGTCTGATGTGAAAGAGCCCTAAAGGCTCATACACACATCAAACTATAGTCTTTGGAAAATGAAAGATCACAGACCAATCTTACCACCCTTCATGTAGTATGAGAGCCATACTCTACACAGTCTATTCTATGGAGCTGAACTCCCCATCAGATAAAAATATCTGCAAGATGCTGGACAAAAAGATTCTGTACACATTCAGCAGATAAGTATCTGCAAAAGATCTGTTCCTGCCAAAAATCCATTCCTGCAAATTGCAATGATAGTCTATGAGATCTGCAGATCCTCATACACACATGATTTAACTGACATTCATCTGCAGATCAAGCAATCATCCGCAGATCTGAAAATACATCCTGGCGGATCTGATCTGCAGATGAGTCAGTTAAAACATGTGTGTATGATGATCTGCAGATCTCATAGACTATCATTGCAATTTGCAGGAATGGATTTTTGGCAGGAACAGATCTTTTGCCGCTACAGATCTTTTGAGTGTGTGCAGCATGTTTGTGTGCAGCATCTTGCAAAGATTTTTTTTCTGATGGGGAGTTCAGCTCCATAGAATAGACTGTGAAGGTATGGCTCTCATATTACATGAAATGGAGTAAATTTGGTCTGTGATCTTTCATTTTCAAAAGACTATGGTCTGATGTGTGTATGTGGCCATAGGCCATAAGCTGCTGGGAGAATGAATCAGTACCATCTACACCATATGATTCTTTGTCAGATTTGATTCAAATTGATTTGATTCAATCTGACATGTCCAATTCATGATTCTATTCAATTTGATTCAAATTAAATCGAATCATGAATCGGACATGTCAGATTGAATCAAATCAAATCAATGAATCGAATCAAATCTGACAAAGAATCATATGGTGTAGACGGGACTGATTCTCCCAACAGCTTATGACTCTTTACAAACGAGTCTCTGCACCAGGGGTCTGGTTGCCTAGCAACAATGTAAACACATATTCAGCAGCTCAGCGGAGCTCAGCCGGTTAGGGCTATAACAGCGATTCCTGCTAGAAGTAGGGTATACCACTGAAAACTACTTAGGCAGGAGTTATGTTTGCGAAAAGAAAGTAAAAAAAAACAACCACCCCTAGCAAATGGATTAGCCTCCCAGCCGTCATCAGTCACTATTTACATTACATTTTTTTTTTTACTTTTTACACTATTTTAGAAGGATGTTTAATAGTTTATGCATACACCACTTTTTATTTTTTTCCTCATTCGCGGAAGAACCCCTTTAACCACTTGCCGACCGCCCCGAGCCGATGGGCGGTGGCAAAGACTGGGCCTAAACGACTGCAATACGCCCATCGGCGGTAGGCGTGGTTATGTGGCGAACGCGTCATTTGTGACGCGATCAGCCGCCGGCGACTGGCTCCGCCCCCCTCACGCTGTAACCCGCCGGCCGTTCAGAAGCGCCGGCGGGTTACTAGCACCCGGATCGCCGCACGTACAGTGTATAATAGGCTTTGTAACGTATACAAAGCCTATTATACTGGCTGCCTCCTGCTCTGGTGGTCCCAGTGTCCGAGGGACCACCAGGGCAGGCTGCAGCCACCCTAGTCTGCACCCAAGCACACTGATTCC
This sequence comes from Hyperolius riggenbachi, assembly GCF_040937935.1. Lineage (NCBI taxonomy): Eukaryota > Metazoa > Chordata > Amphibia > Anura > Hyperoliidae > Hyperolius > Hyperolius riggenbachi. The sequence goes on from NC_090648.1 coordinate 448,790,505, forward strand.
CCCCCCCCTGCCCCCTGATCGCCCACAGCACCCCTAAGACCCCCCACTGCCCACCCCCCAGACCACTGTTAGCACCCAATCACCCCCCTAATCACCCATCAATCACTCAGTCACTATCTGTCAACGCTATTTTTTTTAACCCTAAACTGCCCCCTGCTCCCTCCTGATCACCCCCCACCCCTCAGGTTCTTCCCAGACCCCCCCCCCCCCTGTGTACTGTATGCATCTATCCCCCCTGATCACCTGCCAATCACATGTTAATCACCTGTCAATCACCCATCAATCACCCCCTGTCACTGCCACCGATCAATCAGCCCCTAACCTGCCCCTTGCGGGCAATCTGATCACCCACCCACACCAATAGATCGCCCGCAGATCCGATGTCAGATCACCTCCCAAGTGCAGTGTTTGCATCTGTTCTCTACCCTAAACACCCACTAATTACCCATCAATCACCCATCAATCACCCCCTATCACCACCTTTCACTGTTACCCATCAGATCAGACCCTAATCTGCCCCTTGCGGGCACCCAATCACCCACCCACATGCTCAGATTGCCCTCAGACCCCCCCTTATCAATTCGCCAGTGCAATATTTACATCTGTTCTTCCCTGTAAAAACCCACTGATCACCTGTCAATCACCTGTCAATCACCCATCAATCACCCCTGTCACTGTCACCCATCAATCACCCCCTGTCACTGCCACCCATCAATCAGCCCCTAACCTGCCCCTTGCGGGCAATCTGATCACTCACCCACACCAATAGATCGCCCGCAGATCCGACGTCAGATCACCTCCCAAGTGCAGTGTTTACATCTGTTCTCTACCCTAAACACCCACTAATTACCCATCAATCACCCATCAATCACCCCTATCACCACCTGTCACTATTACCCATCAGATCAGACCCTAATCCGCCCCTTGCGGGCACCCAATCACCCGCCTACACGCTCAGATTGCCCTCAGACCCCCCTTTATCAATTCGCCAGTGCATTATTTACAACTGTTCTTCCCTGTAATAACCCACCTGTCAATCACCCCCTGTCACTGCCACCCATCAATCATCCCCTGTCACTGCCACCCATCAATCAGCCCCTAACCTGCCCCTTGCGGGCAATCTGATCACCCACCCACACCAATAGATCGCCCGCAGATCCGATGTCAGATCACCTTCCAAGTGCAGTGTTTACATCTGTTCTCTACCCTAAACACCCACTAATTACCCATCAATAACCTCCTATCACCACCTGTCACTGTTACCCATCAGATTTGACCCCCCCTTATCGATTCGCCAGTGCATTATTTACATCTGTTCTTCCCTGTAATAACCCACTGATCACCTGTCAATCACCTATCAATCACCCATCAATCACCCCCTGTCACTGCCACCCATCAATCACCCCCTGTCACCACCTGTCACCCCCTAGCACACCTACCCATCAGATCAGGCCCTAATTTGCCCCGTGTGGGCTCTTGATCACTCGGCCAAACCCTCAGACCCCCCTCAGACCCCTTCCGATCACCTCCCCAGTGCATTGATTGCACCTATTTTCCCCTCTAACCACCCCCTGAGACACCCATCAATCACCTCCTGTCACCCCCCTAGCACTCCTATCCATCAGATCAGGCCCAATACAACCTGTCATCTAAGAGGCCACCCTGCTTATGACCGGTTCCACAAAATTTGCCCCCTCATAGACCACCTGTCATCAAAATTTGCAGATGCTTATATACCTGAACAGTCATTTTGAGAAATTTGGTTTCCAGACTACTCACGGTTTTGGGCCCGTAAAATGCCAGGGCAGTATAGGAACCCCACAAGTGACCCCATTTTAGAAAAAAACACCCAAAGGTATTCTGTTAGGTGTATGACGAGTTCATAGAAAATTTTATTTTTTGTCAACAGTTAGCGAAAATTGATTTTTATTGTTTTTTTCACAAAGTGTCATTTTTCACTAACTTGTAACAAAAAATAAAATCTGCTATGAACTCACCATACACCTAACGGAATACCTTTGGGGTGTCTTCATTCTAAAATGGGGTCACTTGTGGGGTTCCTATACTGCCCTGGCATTTTAGGGTCCCTAAACCGTGAGGAGTAGTCTAGAAAACAAATGCCTCAAAATGACATGTGAATTGGACATTGGGCCCCTTAGCGCACCTAGGCTGCAAAAAAGTGTCACACATGTGGTATCGCCGTACTCAGGAGAAGTAGTATAATGTGTTTTGTGGTGTATTTTTACACATACCCATGCAGGGTGGGAGAAATCTCTCTGTAAATGGACAATTGTGTTTAAAAAAAATCAAAAATGTGTCATTTACAGAGATATTTCTCCCACCCAGCATGGTTATATGAAAAAATACAGCACAAAACACATTATACTACTTCTCCTGAGTACGGCGATACCACGTGTGGCACTTTTTTGCACCCTAAGTGCGCTAAGGGGCCCAAAGTCCAATAAGTACCTTTAGGATTTCACAGGTCATTTTGCGACATTTGGTTTCAAGACTACTCCTCACGGTTTAGGGCCCCTAAAATGCCAGGGCAGTGTAGGAACCCCACAAATGACCCCATTTTAGAACGAAGTGTATTTTTACACATACCCATGCTGAGTGGGAGAAATATCTCTGTAAATAGACAATTGTGTGTAAAAAAAAAAAAAAAAATTGTCATTTACGGAGATATTTCTCCCACCTAGCATGGGTATGTGTAAAAATACACCCCAAAACACATTATACTACTTCTCCTGAGTACGGCAATACCACATGTGAGGCACTTTTTTGCAGCCTAACTGCGCTAAGGGGCCCAAAGTCCAATGAGCATCTTTAGGCTTTACAGGGGTGCTTACAATTAGGCACCCCCCAAAATGCCAGGACAGTGAACACATCCCACAAATGACCCCATTTTGAAAAGTAGACACTTCAAGTTATTCAGAGAGGAGCATAGTGAGTCCGTGGCAGATTTCATTTTTTTTTTGTCGCAAGTTAGAAGAAATGGAAACTTTTTTTTTTTTCACAAAGTGTCATTTTCCGCTAACTTGTGACAAAAAATAAAATCTTCTATGAACTCACCATGCCTCTCAGTGAATACTTTGGGATGTCTTCTTTCCAAAATGGGGTCATTTTCCTGGAATTTTAGCACCTCATGAAACATGACAGGTGATTAGAAAAGGCAGAGATGCTTCAAAATGGGAAAATTCACTTTTGGCACCATAGTTTGTAAACGCTATAACTTTTACCCAAACCAATAAATATATATATATATACACTGAATGTTTTTTTTTTTTTTTATCAAAGACATGTAGCAGAATAACTTTCAAAGACATGTAGCAGAATACACTGAATGTTTTTTTTTTTTTTTTTATCAAAGACATGTAGCAGAATAACTTTTGCGCTCAAATGTATAGGAAATTTTACTATATTTGAAAAATGTCAGCACAGAAAGTTAAAAAAGTCTTTTTTTTTTTTACAAAATTCATGGTTTTTTTTTGATGAATATAATAAAAAGTAAAACTTGCAGCAGCAATCAAATAGCACCAAAAGAAAGCTGTATTAGTGACAAGAAAAGGAGGTAAAATTCATTTAGGTGGTAGGTTGTATGGCCGACCAATAAACCGTGAAAGCTGCAGTGGTCTGAATGGAGAAAAAGGCTCTGGTCCTTAAGGGGCGAAACGACTGTGATCCTCAAGTGGTTAAGGCAAGGAACACACTTAGCAGAATCGCATGCTCTTCCCCCATAGCATATAGTGGAAAATGAATGCAATTCTGCTAAGCGTGTTCCCTGCCTAAACTGAAAAGAAGTGTTACTTGCGAATTTTCACCAAAGTCATTTTCACATCAAAAATCCTATTTTTTATTCGAGAACATTTCTGTGAAAATAGCATGTATTTTTACATCTTTTCTTTTTTCAGTAAAACGCAATAAAATCGATATTTTACCACAATAATTTCCAAAAACATGGAAACACTTTCTTGTTACAGTGAAAATTTGAAAAATCTATATTTTGCTGTGAAAATGTGCGAAAAGTGGGAAAAACTTGAAAATGAACACAACTTATTTTCAATGGCATTTTCACTTGAAAATCAAAATTAACATTATTTTCACGGAAATTAATGTGAAAAGAATATTGGCATTTTCACTCATCACTACTGAAAAGCCTCTCAGCAGCAGTTGGGCTGAATCTCTCACCTGTCCTTTTCCAGATCCAGGGAAACAGAATAGAGATCTGCTGTATGCACAGGGTCCGATTTGTGGGAAGGCCCGCAAGACCCAGGACTAGGGAGCTAAAATTAGATATTGTCCCTGGTGCAGGTGACAGGATAACTTCACCTGTCACCCTTCATGTGATGTGACTACCTTGAGCCGCTCGCTCCGATTCTGCAAGGTTGCAGCCGCCCACCCCGCCTTGCTCTGTAACTGACTGTGTGACTCAGAGCAGCAGGTCATGTGGGGCGGCCTCAGTTGCTGGCTACAAGGTGGGAGGACTATCGAGGAGTGTGTACAGCGGTGGAGCAAAGCTGCTTCCGGACTGGAGTGAGAGCGGGTGAACCTGCAGCAGCCAGCAGGCAGACTCTCGCTCCCGAGTCCCAGGCAGTCAAGCTCCTTCTAGTTGAGGGCAGCGGGTGCATCTCTACTCTAGTGCTCCTTCAGGCTGCTGTAAGTGAAAGTGAACAGAATGTCTTCTGCATAAATGGCAGGACTGGTGGTGATTTTTACTGTGTCCCCTCCCCCCACCCTTTAGAAACCAAATGTTATTTAAAAAGGTAATTATATGGGGGGGGGGGGCTTCTTACCAGTCCCCTTCTTCTGCCTTTGCTGTGGCCCCCTAATGCTTTGCTTCTGTCCAGCACATGCTCTCTGTCTTGTTCAGTCACACTTTACTGCGCATGTGCAGTCCTGGCCACGAGTCTGCCACCAATCATGCTCCCATGGCAGGGGGCATTCTGCACATGCGCAGTTCACTGACACTGTAGCTGGGCTTGTGCAGAATGCTCCCAGCTGTATCGCGGACTCCACTGCAGAAGAATGAAGGTGATCAGGAGGGTGGAGATCAGGGTTGCTCAGATCTGAATTCGGGAGATACCCGGATAGTTTTATCCGGATATCTCCCAGTAAACCTGTGCGGGCTGGGCGGGGGGGGGGGGGGGGAGGGGGTGGTCAATCTTACCTGTCTGACGTCTTCTTTGGTCTGTTCCTGGCGCCTCACACGATGCGTTCCATGCGCCGGTCACGTGACTACAAACACTTCCTCCTTCAACCCGAAAGGAGGAAGTGTTTGTAGTTACGTGACCGCTGCTTGGACCGCATCGTGGGAGGAGCCAGGGACGGACCGAAGAAGATGTCATACAGGTAAGATTAACCCCCCCAACCCAGGTTTACTGGGAGATATCCGGATAGAACTATCTGGGTATCTCCCGAATTCGGATTTGAGCAACCCTGGTGGTGATCAAGCAGACAGACTACAGGGGGATGGAGGAAGCCCAGGTAAGTATAAAACTTTTTTCCTTTAAAGTGTACCTGAGACGGGAAAAACTTCTATTTTACTTACCTGGGGCTTCCTCCAGCCCCTTGTAGCCTTACAGGTTTATTGCTTCCCCCTTGGTCTGTTATGTTGTGTCACTGTCACTTTTCTAAAGCTTGCCCACTAGACCAGTTGTGGGCTACTGTACATGCGCGGCCCACACCACGCACCTCCTCAATATGCTTCCACTGCTGAAAGCATTCTTTGCATTAGTAGAATGCTCCCAGCCATGAGAGCACGATCAGGGAGATGTGCGACCTGGGCCGCACATGTACAGTAGCCTGCGACGTGTGACCTTTCAGAGGGGTAAAGCAACAGAACAGACCGCACCAAGTAGGAACCAAGGTGCTTGTAAGGGGCTGAAAGAAGCACCAGGTAATTAAAATAGAACTTGTTCTCCCCTCTCAAGTTTACTTTAAAGAGACTCCGTAACAAAAATTGCATCCTGTTTTTTATCATCCTACAAGTTACAAAAGCTATTCTAATGTGTTCTGCAGCACTTTCTACTATGACAGTCTCTGTAATAAATCAATGTATCTTTCCCCTGTCAGACTTGTCGGCCTGTGTCTGGAAGGCTGCCAAGTTCTTCAGTGTTGTGGTTCTGCTATGAACTCACCTTTCCTGGCCCCTCTATGCACACTGCCTGTGTGTTATTTAGATAAGAGAGAAGCTGCTCTAATCAGCTGGATAAATCGTCCTCTGAGCTGGCTGGGCTTTCACATACTGAGGAATTACAAACAAGGACAAAGCTGTTTGCAGGAAGAAAAGAGCAGCCTGAAACTTCAGTGCATGGGGGAAAAAAAACACACAAATGATCTCTTGAGATTCAAAAGGAATGCTGTATACAGCCTGCTTATGTATGGATGTATTTTCTATGTGTGGACATACTGTACATCAACCTACTTCCTGTTTTGGTGGCCATTTTGTTTGTTTACAAACAAACTTTTTAAAACTGTTTTTAACCACTTTTAATGCGGCGAGGAGCGGCGAAATTGTGACAGAGGGTAATAGGAGATGTCCCCTAAAGCACTGGTATGTTTACTTTTGAGCGATTTTAACAATACAGATTCTCTTTAAGATCCCACTAGCTGAATGTGGTGCATCTTTTTGCTGGTAGTAGGGATGAGCGTTCTAATTGGTACCACTGTTCTAAATACTTCTCAACAGAACTTACAAATTGAACCTGATGTGCACAGTGGAAGGTCGGTTAACTCATCCTTGTCACCACCTCTGTGCGCTGCCCTCCATGTTGTGTTGTGTTTCTGCTCTCCATCTACATCCAGCTGTGAACGATGAAGTGGCTGGAGAGCTGAAATGCTATGTGGAGGACAGCGCACAGAGGTGGCGACAAGGGTGAGCTAACCCCACTCATCACGGTGTGCATCAGTTTAAATGTGAGTTTTGTTTCAAAGCATTCGGAACAGAGGTACCAACTGTAACACTCAACTCTAGTTGGAAGCATGATTTGACATCATGCAGAGGACAGAGCATGAACTGGATACAGAATTAGAGGGGTCACAGCGCAGCAATATAGGGACCTCCAGCAAAACATAGGAGCAGGGTTGCTCAGCAGGTCCCGAATGCGAAGTTTCCCCTAAAAATCCAGGTGTTTTTTTTATTTGCCGCATGCGAACCAAAACCCGAATGCTGAAATCCGAGCCGAACCCGAATACGAAGCCTGCCGAATGTGCGCACTCTAATTCGGCCGGATGGAGCTGTGGGTTCGGTTTCGGCTTCGGGATTCGGGGATGACGTGATTGGGCCAATCAGAAGTCCTCCTGCCGATGACTTGGCAACCCTAGCAACCAATCAGAGGAGGGGAGCCTGGCCCTCCCCTCCTCTATATAAGGCGGCGGCCATGTTGCGGAGCCACGCACTTGTGTGACTGCTGCTGGTACTGAGAGATTCTCCAGTGCTGTGCTGTGTCTGAGCAAGTGCTTTTCACTGCTAAACCTAGCGTTTTGCTTCCTAAACACCTCCTAAACACATTTAATGTTGTCTTATATAGTTAGCTAGTATTTTGATTGTATTTAGTCAGCTAGTGTATAGTGTATACTGTGCTAGGCTAGTGTTAGTCTGTGAGCAGGCTAGGCCTGCTAGCCTAGGTAGCCTTAGCCTGCTACTACTAGCTTAGGTAGGTTAGGGATTCTAGGTAGTTGTGTACTTAGTAGTACTAGTTTAGTTAATTATTACTGCTGTAGTCTGTTACTTTATTAGTTTCAGTACTGTGTTAGTTAGTTACTGACTGTGACAGATCACCACCAGCATCCATTGTGAATGACCTGACCTGTGACTGTCTGTCGCCTGCCCGAGCCTATTGATTGATTGCGTCTGACCGTGTATGACCGTTTGTAATTGTAAATGACTGTCTGCCGCACAACTTGTAGCGTATTACGCTAGGTGTTTCTTAGTTACCTGCGTGCATGCATACTACTAGTGTCTACTACTATACTACTAGTCTACTAGTCTAGCACCAGTTCCTCAATTTTTTTTCACTTTTACTGTGTGATTTTATTATCATCCGTAGTGTGTGAAATAAATAAGAGTTACAACACATACAGGCCACCACCAGCATCAGTTGTGAGTGACCCGTGACTGTCTGTCGCCTGCCCGAGCCTATTGATTGATTGCGTCTGAGCGTGTGTGACCGTTTGTAATTGTCACCGACTGTCTGCCGCACGACTTATAGAGTATCACGCTAGGTGTTTCTTAGTTACCTGCGTGCATACTACTATAGTGTCTACTACTATACTACTAGTCTACTAGCACCCGTTCACTAATTTTTTTTTCCGCTTTTACTGTGTGATTTTATTATCATCTGTAGTGTGTGTAATAAATAAGAGTTACAACACATACAGGTCACCAACAGCATCCATTGTGAGTGACCCGTGACTGTCTGTCGCCTGCCCGAGCCTATTGATTGATTGCGTCTGAGCGTGTGTGACTGTTTGTAATTGTCACCGACTGTCTGCCGCACGACTTGTAGCGTATTACGCTAGGTGTTTCTTAGTTACGTGCGTGCGTGCATACTACTAGTGTCTACTACTATACTACTAGTCTACTAGTCTAGCACCCGTTCACAAATTTTTTATCGCTTTTACTGTGTGATTTTATTATCATCCGTAGTGTATGAAATAAATAAGAGTTACAACACATACAGGCCACCACCAGCATCCGTTGTGAGTGACCCGTGACTGTCTGTCGCCTGCCCGAGCCTATTGATTGATTGCGTCTGAGTGTGTGTGACCGTCTGTAATTGTAAACGACTGTCTGCCGCACGACTTGTAGCGTATTACGCTAGGTGTTTCTTAGTTACCTGCGTGCGTGCTACTACTAGTGTCTACTACTATACTACTAGTCTACTAGTCTAGCACCCGTTCACTAATTTTTTTTCACTTTTACTGTGTGATTTTATTATCATCCATAGTGTGTGTGATAAATAAGAGTTACAACACATACAGGCCACCACCAGCATCCGTTGTGAGTGACCCGTGACTGTCTGTCGCCTGCCCGAGCCTATTGATTCATTGCGTCTGAGCGTGTGTGACCGTTTGTAATTGTCACCGACTGTCTGCCGCACGACTTGTAGCGTATTACGCTAGGTTTTTCTTAGTTACCTGCGTGCGTGCATACCACTAGTGTCTACTACTATACTACTAGTCTACTAGCACCCGTTCACTAATTTTTTTTTCGCTTTTACTGTGTGATTTTATTATCATCCGTAGTGTGTGTAATAAATAAGAGTTACAACACATACCGGCCACCACCAGCATCCGTTCTGAGTGACCCGTGACTGTCTGTTGCCTGCCCGAGCCTATTGATTGATTGCGTCTGAGCATGTGTGACCGTTTGTAATTGTAAACGACTGTCTGCCGCAGGACTTGTAGCGTATTACGCTAGGTGTTTCTTAGTTACCTGCGTGCGTGCTACTACTAGTGTCTACTACTAGTGTCTACTACTATACTACTAGTCTACTAGTCCAGCACCCGTTCACTAATTTTTTTTCTCACTTTTACTGTGTGATTTTATTATCATCCGTAGTGTGTGAAATAAATAAGAGTTGCAACACATACAGACCACCACCAGCATCCGTTGTGATTGACCCGTGACTGTCTGTCGCCTGCCCGAGCCTATTGATTGATTGTGTCTGAGCGCGTGTGACCGTTTGTAATTGTCACCGACTGTCTGCCGCACGACTTGTAGCGTACTACGCTAGGTTTTTCTTAGTTACCTGCGTGCGTGCTACTACTAGTGTCTACTAGTATACTACTAGTCTATTAGCACCCGTTCACTAATTTTTTTTTCGCTTTTACTGTGTGATTTTATTATCATCTGTAGTGTGTGTAATAAATAAGAGTTGCAACACATACAGGCCACCACCAGCATCCGTTCTGAGTGACCCGTGACTGTCTGTCGCCTGCCCGAGTCTATTGATTGATTGCGTCTGACCGTGTGTGACCGTTTGTAATTGTCACCGACTGTCTGCCGCACGACTTGTAGCGTATTACGCTAGGTTTTTCTTAGTTACCTGCGTGCGTGCTACTACTAGTGTCTACTAGTATACTACTAGTCTATTAGCACCCGTTCACTAATTTTTTTTTCGCTTTTACTGTGTGATTTTATTATCATCTGTAGTGTGTGTAATAAATAAGAGTTACAACACATACAGGCCACCACCAGCATCCGTTCTGAGTGACCCGTGACTGTCTGTCGCCTGCCCGAGCCTATTGATTGATTGCGTCTGAGCGTGTGTGACCGTTTGTAATTGTCACCGACTGTCTGCCGCACGACTTGTAGCGTATTACGCTAGGTTTTTCTTAGTTACCTGCGTGCGTGCTACTACTAGTGTCTACTACTAGTCTACTAGCACCCGTTCACTAATTTTTTTTTCGCTTTTACTGTGTGATTTTATTATCATCTGTAGTGTGTGTAATAAATAAGAGTTACAACACATACAGGCCACCACCAGCATCCGTTCTGAGTGACCCGTGACTGTCTGTCGCCTGCCCGAGCCTATTGATTGATTGCGTCTGAGCGTGTGTGACCGATTGTAATTGTCGCCGATTGTCTGCCGCACGACTTGTAGCGTATTACGCTAGGTTTTTCTTAGTTACCTACGTGCGTGCATACTACCAGTGTCTACTACTATACTTCTAGTCTACTAGTCTAGCACCCGTTCACAAATTTTTTTTTCACTTTTACTGTGTGATTTTATTATCATCCGTAGTGTGTATAATAAATAAGAGTTACAACACATACCGGCCACCACCAGCATCCGTTCTGAGTGACCCGTGACTGTCTGTTGCCGGCCCGAGCCTATTGATTGATTGCGTCTGAGCGTGTGTGACCGTTTGTAATTGTAAACGACTGTTTGCCGCAGGACTTGTAGCGTATTACGCTAGGTGTTTCTTAGTTACCTGCGTGCGTGCTACTACTAGTGTCTACTACTATACTACTAGTCTACTAGTCTAGCACCCGTTCACTAATTTTTTTTTTACTTTTACTGTGTGATTTTATTTATTATCATCCGTAGTGTGTGAAATAAATAAGAGTTACAACACATACAGGCCACCACCAGCATCCGTTGTGAGTAACCCGTGACTGTCTGTCGCCTGCCCGAGCCTATTGATTGATTGCGTCTGAGCGTGTGTGACCGTTTGTAATTGTCACCGACTGTCTGCCGCACGACTTGTAGCGTATTACGCTAGGTTTTTCTTAGTTACCTGCGTGCGTGCATACTACTAGTGTCTACTACTATACTACTAGTCTACTAGTCTAGCACCCGTTCACAATTTTTTTTTTCACTTTTACTGTGTGATTTTATTATCATCCGTAGTGTGTGTAATAAATAAGAGTTACAACACATACAGGCCACCACCAGCATCCGTTGTGAGTGATCCGTGACTGTCTGTCGCCTGCCCGAGCCTATTGATTGATTGCGTCTGAGCGTGTGTGACCGTTTGTAATTGTCACTGACTGTCTGCCGCACGACTTGTAGCGTATTACGCTAGGTTTTTCTTAGTTACCTGCGTGCGTGCTACTACTAGTGTCTACTACTATACTACTAGTCTACCAGCACCTGTTCACTAATTTTTTTTTCGCTTTTATTGTGTGATTTTATTATCATCCATAGTGTGTGTGATAAATAAGAGTTACAACACATACAGGCCACCACCAGCATCCGTTGTGAGTGACCCGTGACTGTCTGTCGCCTGCCCGAGCCTATTGATTGATTGCGTCTGAGCGTGTGTGACTGTTTGTAATTGTCACCGACTGTCTGCCGCACGACTTGTAGCGTATTACGCTAGGTTTTTCTTAGTTACCTACGTGCGTGCATTCTACCAGTGTCTACTACTATACTACTAGCCTACTAGTCTAGCACCCGTTCACAAATTTTTTTTTCACTTTTACTGTGTGATTTTATTATCATCCGTAGTGTGTGTAATAAATAAGAGTTACAACACATACAGACCACCACCAGCATCCGTTGTGAGTGATCCGTGACTGTCTGTCGCCTGCCCGAGCCTATTGATTGATTGCGTCTGAGCGTGTGTGACCGTTTGCAATTGTCACTGACTGTCTGCCGCACGACTTGTAGCGTATTACGCTAGGTTTTTCTTAGTTACCTGCGTGCGTGCTACTACTAGTGTCTACTACCATATTACTAGTCTACCAGCACCTGTTCACTATTTTTTTTCGCTTTTATTGTGTGATTTTATTATCATCCGTAGTGTATGTAATAAATAAGAGTTACAACACATACAGGCCACCACCAGCATCCGTTCTGAGTGACCCGTGACTGTCTGTCGCCTGCCCGAGCCTATTGATTGATTGCGTCTGACCGTGTGTGACCGTTTGTAATTGTCACCGACTGTCTGCCGCACGACTTGTAGCGTATTACGCTAGGTTTTTCTTAGTTACCTGCGTGCGTGCTACTACTAGTGTCTACTACTATACCAATAGTCTACTAGCACCCGTTCACTATTTTTTTTTTACGCTTTTACTGTGTGATTTTATTATCATCCGTAGTGTGTGTAATAAATAAGAGTTACAACACATACAGGCCACCACCAGCAACCGTTGTGAGTGATCCGTGACTGTCTGTCGCCTGCCCGAGCCTATTGATTGATTGCGTCTGACCGTGTGTGACCGTTTGTAATTGTCACCGACTGTCTGCCGCACGACTTGTAGCGTATTACGCTAGGTTTTTCTTAGTTACCTGCGTGCGTGCTACTACTAGTGTCTACTACTATACTACTAGTCTAGCACCCGTTCACTATTTTTTTTTTCCGCTTTTACTGTGTGATTTTATTATTATCCGTAGTGTGTGTAATAAATAAGAGTTACAACACATACAGGCCACCACCAGCATCCGTTCTGAGTTACCCGTGACTGTCTGTCGCCTGCCCGAGTCTATTGATTGATTGCGTCTGAGCGTGTGTTACCGTTTGTAATTGTCACCGACTGTCTGCCGCACAACTTGTAGCGTATTACGCTAGGTTTTTCTTAGTTACCTGCGTGCGTGCATACTACTAGTGTCTACTACTATACTACTAGTCTACTAGTCTAGCACCCATTCACAATTTTTTTTTTCACTTTTACTGTGTGATTTTATTATCATCCATAGTGTGTGTAATAAATAAGAGTTACAACACATACAGGCCACCACCAGCATCCGTTGTGAGTGACCCGTGACTGTCTGTCGCCTGCCCGAGCCTATTGATTGATTGCGTCTGAGCGTGTTTGACCGTTTGTAATTGTCACCGACTGTCTGCTGCACGACTTGTAGCATATTACGCTAGGTTTTTCTTAGTTACCTGCGTGCGTGCTACTACTAGTGTCTACTACTATACTACTAGTCTACTAGTCTAGCACCCGTTCACTAATTTTTTTTTCACTTTTACTGTGTGATTTTATTATTATCCATAGTGTGTGAAATAAATAAGAGTTGCAACACATACAGGCCACCACCAGCATCCGTTGTGAGTGACCCGTGACTGTCTGTCGCCTGCCCGAGCCTATTAATTGATTGCGTCTGAGCGTGTGTGACCGTTTGTAATTGTCACCGACTGTCTGCCACACGACTTGTAGCGTATTACGCTAGGTTTTTCTTAGTTTTCTGCGTGCTTGCTACTACTAGTTTCTACTACTATACTACTAGTCTACTAGTCTAGCACCCGTTCACTATTTTTTTTTTCACTTTTACTGTGTGATTTTATTATCATCCGTAGTGTGTGTAATAAATAAGAGTTACAACACATACAGGCCACCACCAGCATCCGTTCTGAGTGACCTGTGACTGTCTGTCGCCTGCCCGAGCCTATTGATTGATTGCGTCTGAGCGTGTGTGACCGTTTGTAATTGTCACCGACTGTCTGCCGCACGACTTGTAGCGTATTACGCTAGGTTTTTCTTAGTTACCTGCGTGCGTGCTACTACTAGTGTCTACTACTATACTACTAGTCTACTAGCACCCGTTCACTAATTTTTCTTTTCACTTTTACTGTGTGATTTTATTATCATCCGTAGTGTGTGTAATAAATAAGAGTTACAACACATACAGGCCACCACCAGCATCCGTTGTGAGTGACCCGTGACTGTCTGTCGCCTGCCCGAGCCTATTGATTGATTGCGTCTGACCGTGTGTGACCGTTTGTAATTGTCACCGACTGTCTGCCGCACGACTTGTAGCGTATTACGCTAGGTTTTTGTTAGTTACCTGCGTGCGTGCATACTACTAGTGTCTACTACTATACTACTAGTCTACCAGCACCCGTTCACTAATTTTTTTCCCGCTTTTACTGTGTGATTTTATTATCATCCGTAGTGTGTGTAATAAAAAAAGAGTTACAACACATACAGGCCACCACCAGCATCAGTTCTGAGTGACCCGTGACTGTCTGTCGCCTGCCCGAGCCTATTGATTGATTGCGTCTGACCGTGTGTGACCGTTTGTAATTGTCACCGACTGTCTGCCGCACGACTTGTAGCGTATTACGCTAGGTTTTTCTTAGTTACCTGCGTGCGTGCATACTACTAGTGTCTACTACTATACTACTAGTCTACCAGCACCCGTTCACTAATTTTTTTCCCGCTTTTACTGTGTGATTTTATTATCATCCGTAGTGTGTGTAATAAAAAAAGAGTTACAACACATACCGGCCACCACCAGCATCCGTTCTGAGTGACCCGTGACTGTCTGTCGCCTGCCCGAGCCTATTGATTGATTGCGTCTGACCGTGTGTGACCGTTTGTAATTGTCACTGACTGTCTGCCGCACAACTTGTAGCTTATTAAACTAGGTTTTTCTTAGTTACCTGTGTGCGTGCTACTACTAGTGCCCCCCCCCCCCCCCCCGCAAACCTCAGGCAGGCAGGAGCGATCAGACCCCCCCTGCACATCATCCCCATAGGGGGGAAAAAAGGGGGGCCATCTGATTGCTCTGCATGTAACATGATCTGTGCTGGGGGCTGCAGAGCCCACCCAGCACAGATCACTAAAAACAGCGCTGGTCCTTAAGGGGGGGTAAAGGGTGGGTCATCAAGTGGTTAATTGCTTAGGATAAGTGAGGGATGATTGTGCTCGCTAGGAGCTGCAAATAGTCCCTGTTGTCTGCTCAGGCACGGAGCTTACACAGGAACCATCTTGTCCTGTGCATGCGCCCCAAATGAAAGTTATTTTTAGAAGTAGGAGGATAGATACAATTGTTTATCTCAGCAGTTTATTTTAAGCTTGAGTTCACTTTAAGGATTAAAAAAGAAAAAAAAATGTTTTCTTTTTCCATCTGTACTCTTCTATTTTAATATGTATCCTTCATTCTTGTCCTGTATACTTTCTTCACATCTGTATCCTTCTTTCTTCTGCTGTATAGCTGTCAACTTAGCTTTGTATACTTCTTTCTGCCTGCATTTACATCCGTACCTACATTTCTTTGCCTTTTTTTTGGGGGGGGGGGGGGTATTCCTCTATTCTTTAAAGAGAGCCTGAACCAAGTAAAATCACTAAAAATAAAGATTGATGAGTAGACTATGTGGGAGGCAAATATGACGCAGGGCTGGATTTACCACAATGCACTGTAGGCTCGTGCCTACAGGCGCCTTATGTGGGAGAGGTGCCCCCCCCTCCCCAAATTACCCCTCCTTGCACCCCCTCCCAATACAGAGAGTTCACTGCGTACACGTTTCTATGCAATCTTCAAGCTCCCCAGGTACCACTCCCCTCCCTCTGATACAGGTATATGTTGCACAGCCAAGACTCCCCGCTTCCATCCTGCTAGCGGCAGCTCTGCATTATACCGGCAGCAGTCTTTTGAATTGTCCTTGCTTCCTTGAGGTCACAATACAGAAAAACAGCACCGGTATAATGTAGAGCTGCTGCTAGCAGGACGGGAGTGGAGGGTGAGTGCCGCTGCCTGCGTCTTGGCTGTGCAACATACAGTGGTGTGAAAAACTATTTGCCCCCTTCCTGATTTCTTATTCTTTTGCATGTTTGTCACACTCAAATGTTTCTGCTCATCAAAAACCGTTAACTATTAGTCAAAGATAACATAATTGAACACAAAATGCAGTTTTAAAGAGAATCTGTATTGTTAAAATCGCACAAAAGTAAACATACCAGTGCGTTAGGGGACATCTCCTATTACCCTCTGTCACAATTTCGCCGCTCCCCGCCGCATTAAAAGTGGTTAAAAACAGTTTTAAAAAGTTTGTTTATAAACAAACAAAATGGCCACCAAAACAGGAAGTAGGTTGATGTACAGCATGTCCACACATAGAAAATACATCCATACACAAGCAGGCTGTATACACCCTTCCTTTGTATCTCAAGAGATCATTGTGTGTTTCTTTCCCCCTTCTGCTCTCATGCACTGAAGTTTCAGGCTGCTCTTTTCTTCTTGCAAACAGCTTTGCCCTTGTCTGTAATCCTCAGTATGTGAAAGCCCAGCCAGCTCAGAGGATGATTTATCCAGCTTGTAAAAGATAAGAGAGAAGAGATAATCTGCCATAATCTAAATAACACACAGGCAGTGTGCAGAGAGGGGCCTGGAGGGGGGGGATTCATCACAGAACCACAACACTGAAGAACTTGGCAGCCTTCCAGACACAGGCCGACAAGTCTGACAGGGGAAAGATACATTGATTTATTACAGAGACTGTTATAGTAGAAAGTGCTGCAGTAAGCAGTAACACATTAGAATAGCTTTTGGAACTTGTAGGATGATAAAAAACAGGATGCAATTTTTGTTACGGAGTCTCTTTAAATGATGTTTTTTATTATTTAGTGAGAAAAAAAACCTCAAAACCTACATTGCCCTGTGTGAAAAAGAAATTGCCCCCTGAACCTAATAACTGGTTGGGCCACCCTTAGCAGCAATAACTGCAATCAAGCATTTGCGATAACTTGCAATGTGTCTTTTACAGCGCTCTGGAGGAATTTTGGCCCACTTATCTTTGCAGAATTGTTGTAATTCAGCTTTATTTGTGGGTTTTCTAGCATGAACAGCCTTTTTAAGGTCATGCCACAACATCTCAATAGGATTCAGGTCAGGACTTTGACTAGGCCACTCCAAAGTCTTCATTTTGTTTTTCTTCAGCCATTCAGAGGTGAATTTGCTGGTGTGTTTTGGGTCATTGTCCTGCTGCAGCACCCAAGATCGCTTCAGCTTGAGTTGACGAACAGATGGCCGGACATTCTCCTTCAGGATTTTTTGGCAGACAGTAGAATTCATGGTTCCATCTATCACAGCATGCCTTCCAGGTCCTGAAGCAGCAAAACAACCCAAGACCATCACACTACCACCACCATATTTTACTGTTGGTATGATGTTCTTTTGCTGAAATGCTGTGTTACTTCTACGCCAGATGTAACGGGACACGCAGCTTCCACAAAGTTGAACTTTTGTCTTGTCGGTCCACAAGGTATTTTCCCAAAAGTCTTGGCAATCATTGAGATGTTTTTTTAGCAAAATTGAGACGAGCCTTAATGTTCTTTTTGCTTTAAAGTGGTTTGCGCCTTGGATATCTTCCATGCAGACCGTTTTTGCCCAGTCTCTTTTTTTATGGTGGAGTCATGAACACTGACCTTAATTGAGGCAAGTGAGGCCTGCAGTTCTTTAGATGTTGTCCTGGGGTCTTTTGTGGCCTCTCGGATGAGTTTTCTCTGAGCTCTTGGGGTAATTGTGGTCGGCCGGCCACTCCTGGGAAGGTTCATCACTGTTCCATGTGTTTGCCATTTGTGGATAATGGCTCTCACTGTGGTTTGCTGGAGTCCCAAAGCTTTAGAAATGGCTTTATAACCTTTACCAGACTGATAGATTTCAATTACAGTACTTTTGTTCTCATTTGTTCCTGAATTTCTTTGGATCTTGGCATGATGTCTAGCTTTTGAGGCGCTTTTGGTCTACTTCTCTGTGTCAGATAGCTCCTATTTAAGTGGTTTCTTGATTGAAACAGGTGTGGCAGTAATCAGGCCTCGGGGTGACTACAGAAATTGAACTCAGGTGTAATAAACCACCTTTAAGTTATTTTTTAACAAGGGGGGCAATCACTTTTTCACACAGGGCCATGTAGATTTGGAGTTTTTTTTTCTCACTAAATAATAAAAACCATCATTTAAAACTGCATTTTGTGTTCAATTAGGTTATCTTTGACTAATAGTTAACGGTTTTTGATGAGCAGAAACATTTAAGTGTGACAAACATGCAAAAGAATAAGAAATCAGGAAGGGGGCAAATAGTTTTTCACACCACTGTATACCTGCATTGGAGGGAGGGGAGAGAACCCTTACAATATAGAACACCACCAGTATAATGCAGAGCTGCCGGTAGCAGGACGGGAGTGGAGGGTGAGTGCCGCTGCCTGCGTCTTGGCTGTGCAACATATAGCTGCATCGGAGGGAGGGGAGAGGACCCTTACAATACAGAAGAACACCACCGGTATAATACAGAGCTGCCGGTAGCAGGACGGGAGTGGAGGGTGAGTGCCGCTGCCTGCGTCTTGGCTGTGCAACATATACCTGCATCGGAGGGAGGGGAGAGGACCCTTACAATATAAAAGAACACCACCCGT
The DNA here is from genome assembly GCF_040937935.1 of Hyperolius riggenbachi. Lineage (NCBI taxonomy): Eukaryota > Metazoa > Chordata > Amphibia > Anura > Hyperoliidae > Hyperolius > Hyperolius riggenbachi. The sequence continues at coordinate 448,809,096 of NC_090648.1, forward strand.
ATAATGCAGAGCTGCTGCTAGCTGGACAGAAACGGAGGGTGAGTGCTGCCGCCTGCGTCTTGGCTGTGCAACATATACTGTACCTGCATCGGAGGGAGGGGACCCATAAAATACAGAGCACTGCCAGTATAATACAGAGCTGCCGCTTGCAGGGCAGAAGTGGAGGGTAAGTGCCGCTGTCTGCGTCTGAGGTGTGCACTATATACTTGCATAGTTCAGAATATTTTTACTTGGGGGTGTGACCTTTATTTTAAATAAAGGCCGGTGCCTAGGGCTCCTGAGTTGTAAATCCAACACTGCTATGACATCTTTAGTCATGATGCAAGCAGGTCTAGGAGTCGGCACCGCATGCTGCCAAGCAGTTACAGTGCTTACAAGTTGCGGGAACAAGTAGACTAAGAAAGCATATTGGTATTTCGGATGATGAAGCTGGAGCTCACCGCCACTGCGACCTACTCCATGGACTTCTGGTCATGCCTCCCAGGAATACAGTATTTTTACTCAAGAATGTTTTTTTTTACCAAGCAGGCTTTGAGAATTGAGGCCATTTATGCCACGTTAATTGACGTCTGTGAGCATGAGAGAACAATGTTTGCACAGATGAATATATATGCAAATATTTATTGGCAGGCATGTGAAAATCCATTTTAACTAAACGCGTTGAAGTAAAAGGAGGGATGGTCAATGAGATGTAAATAATTTCAGGTGGAAACAGGATTATGCAAATTTTGCTGGCAAATTTGCACAATTTAAAGGATACCACTGCCAAAGGAAGGTAGAAGGAGGAGCGCTCCACGGTGCGGGTCACGTGGTGTACGTGACGTCATCGGGTCTCTACTGCGCAGGCACAGTAGTTCTGCTCCTGCGCAGTAGAGACCCGATGAAGTCACGTACATCACGTGACCTGCTCCGTGGAGCGCACTGGAAGCCGACCTACTGGACACCGGGAAACGCAGGAGCTGCTACGAGGGCACAGATCGACTGCCAGGAGCTGGAAGAAGACCCAGATAAGTGCAGTTTGTTTTATATTTCCAGCGCGGATCTTCCCTTTAACTGCGATCAGACTGTTATAGTTACACTACAACCCACCCCCAGCCTATAGGTCAACATATAAAATGACGTTGTAGTCATATAGGAAGATATAGTACACCATTGCCTAATAGGGCAAGCAAAAACCATTCTTTTTTGAAGCATCATATCTGTATCTAAAAACATTTTTTTCAAAAATGAGTTTTTTGGGTAATGAACCGGAAGTGTAACCGATGGTTGCCCTGGTTACCAAAAGTTCACACTATCAATTTCCTGTCACTTCAGTGTATTTATTCCCACGTGTGCACAGCAGTAACTCACTTGACAAAGGCGTGGATACGCCGAAATGCGTCGTGAAGTTACTGCACACGTTGACCACAGGAGAGGCGCCTACTGTCCACCACCACCGAGGACACCCCCACTGCTGGCCACAGAGGAGGAGCAGGTTGCCATCCAAGGTCATTGGTTTGGGTTTTATCCAAAGATATGCCTTTTTTCATTATTGCAGAGTAAGTGTTTTTAATCATTGCGTGTTTTTTATTAAAAGTTTTAAAACACTACGGAGCGCTCCTCCTTCTACCTTCTTTTTTGTTGCTACAGTCATACCCTTCAGCCGAGGTAAAAGAGCCGCTGGTTCCTGTATTAACCAATTTCCAACGCTGTGTTTTGAGTAGCGCAAGATTGCACACCATACCCTACTTCTTTTCAGTGCCAAAGGACTCTGGTTAATCCAGCATATGTTGTGGGTGATGTGGTATAAGGAGATACTTATGCCTTCCGTTCCTCTACATCACTCGCCGTTCACCTGCACTAATCCCCATTCAGCTCACCGACCTAGGCGACTCCTGCGTCCCGGCATGCGCACTCCACTACCTGGCATGGGTGTTTTATTCATTCAGTTTGCTGCACGCCGGGATGCAGAAGTGGAAGGATCTAATGGGGAGCAGAAAGGGCATATTGTGCATGCGTGGCGCAGTATGTCGTGCATGCACACACTGCGCGACATACTGCACAGCATTTTTATGATGGCGATTAAAAAATGGTCTGGAAAGGGTTAAAGCAGTTTTCAGTAAAATGTATCTAGTTTCTTAAAGCGAAAAAAAATGATGATATAATGAATTGGTTGTGTAGTACGGATAATTACTAGAACATTAGTAGCAAAGAAAATATTCTCATATTTTTGTTTTCAGTTATATATTTCTTTATAGCATTGCATCATTCTCTCATATTTGCAGTTCACACATTACTCAGCATTCTAAAGGATTTTACAGAGAAGGCTTGTGAATTTTTGAACTATCCTCTGCAGAGAAAAAAAACAATACATTAACTGACAATTGAGATAATAAGCTTCAGAAGACAGAGCTCTCTGCGACTTTGAAAGTCATGGAGCTCAATGGCTCTTTTGCATAGATAACAACTGGAGTTTCTTAACTCTGCACTGGAAACAATGTTAGACTCATGTCTCTGCTCCTAATGTTTTATTTCTTAGCTGTACTACACATACAAATCATTATATCATATTTTTTTTTATTT